>NC_064848.1:14802013-15064513 GCF_024139225.1 Suncus etruscus
GTCCTCCCTGAACCCCTCTGGACATCTGTCTCCTTCTGCTAGTGACCCCTTCTTCCCAGAAACCCTACAAAGGCCTAGATCTTTGGTTTTTCTTTTCTTTCTTTCTTTCTTTCTTTCTTTCTTTCTTTCTTTCTTCTTTTCTTTCTTTCTTTTTTCTTTCTTTGTCTGTTTCTTTCTTTCTTTTTCTTCTTTCTTTCTTTCCTTTCTTTCTTTCTTCTTTTCTTTCTTTCTTTTTTCTTTCTTTGTTTCTTTCTTTCGTAAGGAATGAGATGGCACGTCATCCCTGCCTTTTGTTTAAAAAAGGAAAATTTGAAAGTAATTTGTGGCTTTGAAAATACAGTGGAAGTCACAAACTTGGCTTCCTGTTTAATTAAGGAAAATAAATATACACATCTAGAAATAAATGTTGACATAAAAGAAGACAAATGGTCCCAACTTTATCTGCTTATCACAGTTTCCTTATATTGATAGCAAGCCAATATCTTTTTCTGTGAATGATTCTATGAACAAATTTTTAATTTGTGTAACCTACACTTGAATCAAGATTAAGGTTCTACTATCTGGCTTCCGGGTACACTTCTATGCAACTTCTATAGAATTTAGTCAGGGAAATCACAAGATCTCAGATGATGGGCAGTGACATTGTCTAACTGAAGACAAGAATTACAAACCAAGCCAGCCTGTGGAATACTACCATCTGATCTGTATAAAAATCCATGTTTAGCTGATTGATGAAGGCATTTCTGTGCTGAAGAAAATGGGTCAAATCTAGAAGATGACCTCTACCTTCAATTTTAAGGTACCAGTACCAGGAAGCACAGATCATAAGAATCAGATAAATATAAAATAACTGAAAGAAACTAATATAAAGCTACTATAGCCAAAAAAAGAATGGAAGCTGGAGTTATAGTACAGAGGGTAGGATACTTGGCTTGCATGCAACTCACCTGGATTCAATCCCTGGGGCCCCATATAGTCTCTTATATCTTGTTAGGAGTGATCCTTGAGCTCATATCTGGAGTAAGTTCTGATCACAGTTGTGTATGGCCCCCAAACAAAACAAAACAAAAATGATAAAATTATAAAAAAAATCAAGAAAACCCATGGAACTTATGGGATAACAAAGGCTAACAACATGCATATTATGGAATTTCAGGAGGAGAGAGAAATGAACTAAATGTTTTAGGAGGAAGGACCTGTGATGTGGTTTAGGGGTGGAGTGCCTTTCTTGTATGTGGGCGGTCAAGAGTTCAACCTCCAGCACACCACCCCACATCATTCAGGGTGATTCCAGTAGCACTGCTATTGTGATTCCTGAAGCCACAAGAGGTCTGTGACCTCTAGGTGCCACAGTTAAAGGCTCAATTATCATAATAAAGTGTGCAGTCTGAGTGCCATAACTAAGTGTATGAGCACCACAACCAAGAGTGCAAGACCTGAGCATAGTAGTAGCAATCAACAGAAGAGAAGGGGAATAATACAGACCAAACCTTCCAAACTGGGTAGGTGTGTATACAAATTTATGAAGCCTAAACTTTTCATATAGGGTGAATACAAATTTTGTAACTGTAGATGTAGTATATCTAATCTTCACAAATCAAATACAAAGAGAACAAGTTGGAAAGCAGCCAGAAAAATATGAGTGGTCACATATAAGGAAACATCAGTAAGACTTTAAATGAATTTCTCAACAGAAATCTGGTAAGTCTGGAAAGGGTACAGTGATTTATTAAAATAATTAGCAGAAAAATACCAGTCATTCAGGGTAATATATCTTTATTTTGTTGTTGTTTTTTTTTGTTTGTTTGTTTTTGGGTCACACCTGGCAGTGCTCAGGAGTCACTCCTGGCTCCACACTCAGAAATTGCTCCTGGCAGGCTCTGGGGACCATATGGGATGCCGGGATTTGAACCAATGACCTTCTGCATGAAAGGCAAATGCCTTACCTCCATGCTTTCTCTCCGGCCCCAGGGTAATATATCTTAAGAAAAGCTGTCGTTCATAAATGAAAGTTAAAGACTTCCAAGCAAATAAAATCTGAGGAAATTTATTATCATGATACACTAGAATACACTTGACTAGAAATGCAAAAAGGAGACTTTAAGTTGAAATGAAGGGACTAATAAAATAAAAACATGAATGCATTAGAAGAATCAGTAAAGTCATAGATATATCAACTTTCACTATAATGTGGTATATAATGATTTTCCTCTCTAGGTTAAAAGTTTAGTGCACTCTGTTGAAAGTGGCTATTACTATATATACAATAACAATATTGCAAAAATAACCTTTGAAGAGTGAAGAATTAAACAAGCAGAGCTTCTGTATGATATGGCAGTTAAGTTTTCAGGAATCACCTTAAGTTTTGATCTTCATAACATTGTTTCAATGTATGGCAAGCACCAATTCTATTCTTAGCTGGCCTTACATTTCTTTCTTTCTTTTTTTTGGTCTTAGATTTCTTAATCAAGAAAACTACTTGATTTCTGAATTCACTATACATGTTTGGGACATATTACAGAGTTTCTACGAGAATGTCATATTCTTCATATTCTAAGGAGACAGTTGTGTCAACCCTATAAGCAAGACCTTGTAAGAATTATTCTGTTAGCTCCTTCCTGGCACTGTCCAAGGATATTTGACTAATGCTCACCCAAAGCTGTACTTGATAGTGACACTGAAGGAGGTCACAAGGGAGCCTGTGAGATAGTACAGTGGTCAGTGCACTTGTCATGCATACAGTCAATCCCAGTTCAATGGGTACCCATATGGTCCCCAAGCAGCAAAAGTCATCCCCCAAATAAAAAAATTATTAATAATAATAGTGAAAGTAGACACCAAACTTTAATCAGAGGCCCTATTGAACAATTGGGAGAAAATCTGACCCATTAAAGGGTAAATAAGCACAAACCCTTGGTGGAAGAAATGAAATTAATATACAGCTGGTCCTAAGGAGGACTTGTGTGTTAAATTCCACTGCTTAGGTAATCCTAAAACACTTCCAAAATAATTTCAGATTTCTTCATTGATAATTACTCCAGCTTCCTGTCAGAAATAATCACAGAATGTGCCTGTAGAAATTTATCTCAGATCTCAAATAATTCCCCCAAACATTATTTAGTCTAAAAATTAGGAGCCAGGTATATGGCTCAGATTGCAAAGAACATGCCTTGCCTACATAAGGCTATAGGTTCATTCGACAGCACTTAATGATCCCTGATTAATTATGAGTTATGATCCAGATGGCCCCCAAAACTTCCACAACAAAAACAAAAAGGGAAAAAAAATAACTAAACTTAGCACATTTAACATATTTAAAGTAATACAAATAAAATTGAAGAATTAAAAATAATAGATTAGGTAATTTTTCCTAAGAGCTGTATTTGTGTGTTTTTTTTAAACCATAGTTTGAAAATAGAACCCAAAGGGAATAGAAATAAGGTCAATGAGGACAGGTCTATACTAGAAGGCTTGCCACAACCTTCCTAGGGATGGGACAGGTTGGGGAAAACTGGAGAAAGGATGGGCGTTGGAACATAGCATGAGTGGAACTCAACCATCAACAACTTTTTAACTCTGTATTTTAGTGGTTTGATTTAGTGAAATACAGTTACAGTGTTGTTTATGGTTGAGTTTCAGTCACACAATGTTCAACACCCATCCCTTTACCAGTGTACATTTACCAACAATCCTTTACCATCCCTTTACCAGCAACCAGTGTCTCCAATTTCCCTCTCAACCTCCCCCTGCAGTAGTCCCTGCTTGCCTCTATGGCAGACATTTTTCTTCTCTCCTGTTCTCTCTGTCTCAGTCTTCCTATGTTTTTCTTAAAATTTTTTTAAGTGATATGACTGATTCTTTAAATCCCAATGAGAACTAACAATTAAAACAGTAGTGATTAGAATAAACACCCAAATGAACAGATTAGACACAGCTTCAAAGAGAAATAGTAAACTAAAAGGTAGATCAAAAGAAATTGCCCGGAATTTATCTCAGAGATAAATAGGTAGAAAGAAAGAAAGAAAGAAAGAAAGAAAAGAAAGAAAGAAGAAAGAAAGAAAGAAAGAAAGAGAGAGAGAGAGAGAAAGAGAGAAAGAGAGAGAGAGAAAGAAAGAAGAAAGAAAAGAAAGAAGAGAGAGAAAGAGAGAGAAAGAAAGAGAAAGAAAGAGAGAAAGAAAGAGAGAAAGAGAAAGAAAGAAGGAAAAAGGAAGGAAGGAAGGAAGAAAGAGAAAGAGAGAAAAAAGAAAGAAAGAAAGAGAGAGAAAGAGAGAGAAAAAAGAAAGAGAAAGAAAGATAGAAAGATAGAAAAATGAGAGAGAAAGAGAGAGACACACACACAGAGAGAAAACAGATTTGAGAGATTTCATTTAGGTTTTACATATGTCTAGGCAGAGTGGCAGCGTTTCAAGAGGAATACAGGAAGAGTACTGAATTGAAAATTTGTGTAACTCTGTTCACCAGGAATAGTCCTACAATTGTCTTCTTAGAATATGAAGAATATGACATTTGGAATGCTCCTGTGTTGATAAAAGTTGTTTTGTGTCACTGAAACACACTGAATTCTGCTTCCTGGTTTTCAAACCAGTCTTCAAGTTTCAACTCTCTGAATCCTTTATTCCTACTTCTTTGATGATCTTTAAGGAGATTGTTCCTTTAAAAATAATTTTCGGGGAGCAGGGCTTGGGCCACAAGTAGTGGTAGTTGGGGAATTACTCTCAACTCTGCTTGGTGGTCATTCCTAATTTCCTAGCAGTGCCCAGGAGAACATATGGTGTTAAGGTATTTTTAAGGGGGTTACTGTATAACTGTTAATGCATCTTGAACATAACAGCCAGTAACAGCTGGTGGACTGGAATATAACCCCCCTCCCCCGTACTGGTCAACCGACCAGGTATTAAAGGAGAAGCTTGGTAATTGAGGAAGGGGGGGCAGGAAGAGAGACAGCCTGTGAGGCTGGGGTCCTGGGGCCCAGGCCACCCAGTCAGGCCTAGTCTAATACACAGCATAAGCAGCATCAGTCAGATGTACTTTGCTCCAATTTATTTTTCTTTCCCTCTCCATGAAATATAGCAGCAGTTCAGCTCTAGAGCTAAACAATCCCTTCTCCTGGCTTGCCTGGCTCTCCTCTCTCTCCTCTCTCCTCTCTCTCTCTCTCTCTCTCTCTCTCTCTCTCTCTCTCTCTCTCTCTCTCTCTCTCTCTCTCTCTCTCTCTCTCTCTCTCCATTGCTACATTTGATGTCCCTGGCTGGGCCCCAGCAATATGGTGGTGAGGATTGAAGTGGAGTTGACCCCCTCTGCAAGGCAAATACCTACAAGGGGTCTCAAACTCAATTTGCTGGGGCCGCAGGAGGCAAAGTCAGGGTGATCCTTGAGTGCAAAGTCAGTAGTAAGCCTTGAACATTGGGGGTTGTGACCCAAACAACTAAAACAAAACAAAACAAAAAAAGATTCCTCTAGGGCAGGGCCACAAAATGTTGTACGGAGGGCTGCAAATGGCCAGCGGGCTGAGAGTTTGAAACCCCTGAAACCTGTGTACTAGTTCTCTGGCTCCTCCCTCATTTTCTTGATATTTTATAATAAATTAAAAAAATCCACAATTCCTATTTTATCTAGCAGTTTTAAGCATCTGCCCCCTCAGGAGCCTTTAGTTTGTATTTGACCAGTTTATGTTTTTTTTTTTTTTTAAGATGACTTCTAAAACTGAATTCATCATTGTCCCCATATTTCCAAATGGTTTGCAAAATTCAAAAGTCTCTCAAGCATACTTGTCTCTTAGCTCGACCCTATAAAAGGCAGATAAGAATCTTTTCTCCCTATGGGGCCAGAGCAATAGCATAGCAGGTAGGGCATCCTATATGGTCCCTCAAGTCTACCAAGAGTAATTTCTGGTACAGAGCCAGGTGTAACCCCTGAGAACTACCAGGTATGGCCCCCCAAAAAAACAACAAACAAAAAGAAACAAAAAAAAAATCTTTGTTCCCTTTCTGATTTGTTCTTTGGAACTTGGACCTACAGTCCCAACCCCAACCCCAAAGACAGTCTATTTCAGGGTCAACAACTCTGCACCCAAATGAGGGGCCATAAACAAGATTGCCACTTGCCTTCCTACCCAAGTGAAAGTCCCTGGAATAATGAAATGAGAAGCTGGAAAGTAACAACATGATCTTTATTATCATAATTTCTCAGGGACATGAAGCTGGCAGGATGGTGACAATAAGCAGTGACTGGTTTCCATGCAGCAAGGGTAGCAGTGGCTGTGGGACAGACAGATCTTGGGGCTACTGGAATACCTCTTGCCCAGTCTGGTTCTCCACTGAGCAGTCAAGATACAAGACAATCAGCCCAGCAGTGCTCCCAGAAGGCCGTCAGAAGCAGCAGGAACTAATTTTCGTTTCCTGCCAGCAGTTTCTTCTGATCTGTTTTCTAAAAGGATGGGGTGTGGAGAAGGGAGACAGCCCCAATAGGAAATTTTAGAAGGCTCCTCTCCTCTCTTCTCCTCTTCCCTCCTTTGCCCTTTTCTCCCCTCCCCTGCCCTCCCCTTCTCCCCTCCCCCTCCATCCCTTCCCCTCTTCTCTTTCCTCCCCTCCTGAACCTTCCCTCTCCCCCTCTCCTCTTTCTTTCCCTCCTCTCCCTTCCCCTCATTTCCTCATTACTCTTCTCCTTTCCCACCTAACTCTTCTCCTCTCCTCTTCTCTCCCCTCCCTTCTCTCCTCTCCTCTCCTCTCCCCTCATCTCCCATCTTTGTCTTCCCCTTTCCAATCCCCACTCTCTTCTTCCCTCCTCTCCTCTCCTTTCTCCTTCCCTTCTCTTGCCTTCCCTCCTCTCCTCCCTTCTTTCATCTCCTCCTCTCCCTTTCTGTCCTCTCCTCTCTTCTCTTCTCTTCTCTCCTCTCCTCTCTAGCAAATCAGCTGATGCATATGGATTCTCCTGCTTCCTAGGGATGCTCTGAGAAGCAAGGCAACTATTGGGATGGCAAGTCAGGGGCTGTTTCCTCAAAGACTCACCTCATTCCCCATTTCCATCTACCCTGTATGACCCTAAACATGCAGTCAGACTTGTTAGGGCCTCACCTCCTTGGCTAGGCATTTTTTCCAGAAGAACAGACATGATGGAGTGAGAGATGTGAAAATCAGCAGAATCCAGAGAGCCAAGAGAATGGCATGGAGGCCTACTGCCATGGCCTAGGGACAGAGGATCAAAGCTGTGAGTAACTGAGTGCTGGTCCCCTGCTCAGCTTAGTCTTTACCCCATCACTCCCCAGATCACAGATTTTGGGGGAAAAAGGGTGCTGGGGCACTCAATAGGTCTTGGTGCAGAATGCACCCCAAATGTTTTCCCACTGGGCCTTGGGGTCCTCATTGGAACAGGGCAGGATGTAGTCCCTGACAACCCCAAGACTTATGAGGATCAAAAAAGAGTGTGATTCATGAAATGTCTTTCCAGTACCCCATGCAACTAACTGTTCATTCATAATTATTCTGATAGTCAGTTTCATGATCTCCCACTAATCAGCAGACCTTTCCACTCAAGCAGTGGTCTCTGTTGTGTTCCCTGCCATGACAGTGGGGCAGTAGTTAGGCTTGGTGCAGAGCAGAATCCCTTGTACCCCACAGTCTCCCTCCCTCCAGTTACCTTCAGCATGCGCACGTAGGAGAAACAAAGGGCTAGCCTCTGAATATTCTCTGGGTCTGGGGCGCTGGAGGTATATGTGGGCCAGGTCCTCGGTGAGGAGATGTCACAGTTATCATTTTCATCATAGAAATAATAGATGCTATAGAAAGTATTAGCTGCAATCACAATGGCGGTAACAGCCGTGGAGAAAACTGCCAAGAGGAGCACGGTCTTCAGGAAGGCCTGGGAGGGCAGCAGGTAGACAAGAACATGGTGGTTTCAGTCTTTTGGAATCCAGCTTGGGGACAGGAGTAGGCCCACTTCCCCCATGGAGCCAGCTGACAATGGAACAGGAGACTGGATGGACATCAGACTACAGAACCTGTGCTTACCCATGGCCCTCTGACTCACCCAAAAGATGCCTCGTCGTTTCTCATAGATGAAGGCCACAGCTCCTGCCAGCACAGCCTGGGGAGATATGATGGGTTACAGACACATCTCAGCCTGTTGCCTGCCTCCACTCTCTCTTCAACACTGGCTAATAGACCCAACCACTGGTTGATCTTTTCCAAGAACTTGCAATGTGTTTGGGAGACTTGCAGGGGACTTAGTGTTCAATAGGAAGAGCAGAGTGAGGACCTGGAGGCTGGAATGATCCCCAAAGCTGTTGGGCCCTCTAATTCAGTGACAGGGACTATCACCAGTCAGGTGGGGATCCTTTGTTCCTTCTCTTGAAGTCTTTAAAGTGGCATTTGGGGCTTTATGAAGAGGAAATGGGGAGGCGGTGCTAGATACTTGTCCTCTGGCTGGCTTCAAGGCTAAGGGGCCAGATGTGTCCTGTTAGAGAGATACTGCTGAACCCTAACTGGAGAGTCTGAATTCCCAAGCTTTGTGCTATGGGTTTCTTTCAGTCTCTCTCCATGTTCTTCACCCACTGTGTACAGGGAGAGGGGCCTGTGAGGCTGTGAGGAAGGTACTCACTCTATGAAGCTCCACCGTGTGCAGCCCCATCATGTACATGCCCTAATATATACAGTCTTGTATGTAGCCTCATTGTGAGCAGCCCCGCGGTATGTAGCTCTACTGTGTGCAGGTTCACCATGTGCAGCCTCACCATGCACAGTCCTACTGTGTGCAGGCCCCTTGTGGGCAGTTCCACTCTGTGTAGGCTTTGTTTCTACTCCCTCCCAGCATATATTCAGACCTCTAAAGAGGTGATCACCACCTAAGTCTTTCCTTGCTATTTGTTATGGGAGACTGGGACAGGTGGGGAAAGCTCTGAGCATGTAGAGGGAGTGACAGGACCTCTAGCTCACCAGCTCTTCTCTCTGTTATAACAACAGGGAGCTGGCTGGGTAACTCAGGCTCCTTCCCTCTGGAAGGTTCTATACCATCAAGCCAATGGCAGTCCCACCAGCTTTCTTGGACCTGCGAACCTCCTCTCACCCCACTCACCACACCTCCAGTCCAGAAGGCAGCTCCAGAGTCACGCAGGTAGGAGGATGGACAGAGAAAGAGGAGTCCTCCCAGTACCCCACATAGCAATCCCAGCGTGATCTGCATTGCCTGAAAGAACAAGAAATAAGACCTACCTCTGTCTTGGCACACAAATGCCCTGTAGTCTGTGGGGGCTGTTTCTAGGATCTGCCACACCAGTGATGGATTATTAGAACCTCACAAATAAGCAAGAGAGGAGAGAAGGGAGGAGATAGAGGAGCACAGAGGTCAGCTAAATGTGGCCCAGGATATTTTTCTTGCACCCATAGTGCACTTGGCATGGCTTTTATTGAGAAGGTGTGTATGAGAGAGGGGAAAGACAGGAATGGAGCGGGCAGATTGGCTTTCTAGTAAGAAGCCAAAACTGGCCTGTTTGGTGGGAGGCAGCAAGAAAAGGTATGAGCCTCATATGAGGCTCTCGAGGGGCAGAACTTACTTACCCAGGAGGCCACCAGCAGCCTGGCACCACAGGAAGTGGTGACCAGCTTGGGGGCCTGCAGGTGGGCATCTGCAATCTGCAGCAGCTTAGCCAGGGCTGACTCCTGATAGATGTGCACGTCAATATGGGTGGGCTGGGGGCCCCCAGGGGCTGCCTCACCTCTGTCCTCTGTTGTAGTCATGGTCACAGTCATCTGAAAGAGAGGAGAAAGGCTGTAGCATCTGGGAGAAGGGGGTTAAGAGGGGTCACAGAGCATTATTTCTCCCATCTATAGATCACCCACTCCTCCATTCTCTGTGAGTTTTTGGACTCTTCTGGCTCATCTCTCCTCCACAGTCTTCTCTCAGGCCCCATAATCTGGAGTAGGGGTCAGAACCACCCATGGAGGCATTTGTGGGGTACCAACAATGGCTGGTTGCAGGACTGGGTATATTCCCTTTACTCCTAAAATATCCCTTCTCTACCTCAATCACCCTGAAATGTTCACATCAAGCTGCCCCGACTCCTTTCTGTGATAGATCTGGGCTCTGGTTAGGCTAGAGACTGAAGGGCAGAGGTCTGAGTAACAGAGAGGCCACCTCCCAAAATAAATCCTTCCGCAATCACTCTCTCAAGGCCTAAGCTGAGACCTTCCTCCGATGTTCCTCTGAGCAGGAGCAATAAGGCCCAGGTCGGGGAGT
This sequence comes from Suncus etruscus, assembly GCF_024139225.1. Lineage (NCBI taxonomy): Eukaryota > Metazoa > Chordata > Mammalia > Eulipotyphla > Soricidae > Suncus > Suncus etruscus. Next base: position 14,812,241 of record NC_064848.1, read on the forward strand.
GCAGCGAGGGTCCTCTGGAGGGGCTGGGGGCTGCCTCACCTATTGTCTTCAGGGCCTGGGTGCGTGGTGTAGGTTGGTCAGTGGGGTTCAGGGCTGGCAGGCTGGGCTGGGCTGAGCAAACTGGAGGCAGAAGGAAACACAGGGGAGTGGCTCTGGGGCAGCAGCCAAGGGGCCCCCTCCAAGGCTTTCCAGAGCTTTTCAGATGCATAGATGATGGAATCCTAAGCTCTGGTCTGCTGGCTGTGTAAAGACTCAGGTGGAAAACTTGGAGATGAACAGCCTTGGGGAATCCTGGGGATGTCCTCTCAACACCCCCCACCCCCCTTTGCTTGGGTCTTACTGGGCCTGAGTGTACTGTGATGCTCCAGTCTGAGCTGTATATCGTGTGTGTGTGTGTCCATGAGTGGATGTATGTGCTTTGTGGTTGCATGGAACGCCTGTGTGCACCTGATGTGTGTTTGCTCTGCCTTTCTCCAGCCACCCTGGCTACTTTGCTTTCTATGGAACCCCCTCAAAGGGGGCACCTTGGCCTCAGCACAGCTATTTTCCGGAAGTTTTGGTGATGAAGGCCAAGGTCTCATCACTCCTCCCTTTCCTCTACACTTCTCACTCCCACTGCCCAGGTCCCGGCTCCAGGTCCACCCCTCCCAAGATATATTCTGCTTGGTGGTGGCCCCCTAAAACGACTACAGGTGAGCTGGGCCTGGAGCCCAGGGATTGTCTCGGGCCCCACTGTGGGATCCACAGGGTGGTCCTCACCTGGGCCTGGTTCCCCATGGGATTGCTTTGGGTGGGAGGGAGAGGGCTGGGCAGATCCATATCTGTCTGTGCATTCTTCCAGGGGGAAGTATTTGGTTTCTGTCCTTTCTCCCCAGTTTCAGGGGTGCTTGGACGGACCTGGACAAAGAAAAGTGGCCAGGGCTGCAAATTGATGTCCTGAGAGGCAAGGATCGGACTTTTCAAGGGGCTTCCTAGCTCAGAGAAGAGCAGAGGGAAAAAACTGGGGGGCTGGGGCTGGGAGGTACAAGGCTCAGAGGAAGGTGGGGGCCAGAGCACATTCCATGGCCACAGTATCTTGAGCTGAGCCGTTTGTGTGTGTGTGTGTGTGTGTGTGTGTGTGTGTGTGTGTGTGTGTGTGGTGTGTGTGTGTGTCTCAGAATTGGCTACACTTAGTCTTTTCTTTTTTTCTTTTTTGGTATGGGGGCCACGCCTAGTGATGTTTAGGGTTACTCCTATCTCTGCACTCAGGAATTATGTCTGGTGGTGCTTGGGGAATCATATGGGATGCTGGGAGTTGAACCCTGATAGGCCACATGTAAGGCAAATGCCCTATCTATTGGACTATCTCTCCAGCCTCCCTCCCTCCCTCCTTTCTAACCCAAAGAAGTGAAGCACCATGGAAAGCAGAGTCTAGCTCTGAGATGGCCACTGCTGGCAAGGGTCAGCCTGTGCAGAATCTGAGCAGAGAGCCTCTTACAGATTCGTAAGATCAGCCAACGGGGTCTGAAATATTCAAGAGACACTATCCCAGCCCTCTCAGGAGAAAGTCAGTGATAGAAATGCCAGGGCTGCCGTGCCCAGCCCTGGCTGCAGTTCACTTGTGCTGGAGGCTAAAATAATGGAGAGTGTATGACTCATCAGACTTACTGGGCCAGAAAAGGCCCGAATTCCTGTTGCATGTCTTGTTTGTTCAGGGGAATGTTTTAAACCAGTATTCTTTTGCCTTTTCAAACCAAGGAAATCTGGCCGTTTTAGGAAGGGTCTAAGAATCTGCATGCTTGGAAGCTTTGGAGGTGATTTGGGGTTATGATGCAATGATGGAGAAGACCCCTTGGAATCTGGATTGGTACTCCATTTTCTCTTTATTGCCCTGAGCAGGAAGCAGATTCTTTTTTGACCTAACCCTACCTCTGCTCACCTCCTCCCTGCAGCCAGGATGTCCCCAAAACATGGTGTTGGTAAATGGAGTGGAACACGGTCTCCCACGTCAACCCAGGCCACGCACATCAACATCCATGTGCACCAGGGGTCGGCTCTGGAACAGCTGATAAAAATGGGGCCTCCCTGAAGAAATATTTCACTCGCATCCCGTCCTTCCAATGCACGAATAGGCCACTTGCAGCTGTCCCTGGGGTGGAGTGTTTGGAGATGGGGGTCAGCTGAGGATTCAGGGGGGTGGTAGCACTGTTCAGTCATGGTACTGGAGGTGAACCTGCAAGAAGTCATGATCACTGCCCATGGATATGTTGGGAGAGAATGGTGGGCTCTTTTCAGGGATGTGTTGTGGGGGAAGATATAGTTAGAGGTAGGGATAGGGGCTGCCAGTGGGCAGGAGACCTGGTGTGGGGGGAGCAGAGGAGCCCTGATGTTACTCAGGTTCTCATCAGAAGGAATTGGGAAAGTGTGCACATGTTCATAGCTAAAGGCATGTGGGGTGATGCCTTGGTTAGCAGGATAGTCATTAATAGAACAGCATTTGGCCCACCTGGAGTGAAGAAGGAGGGACCTAGGAAGACGGGGTGGAGGAGAGAAAGACAGGAATTTGGGAATTAGAGAATTTCAGGAGTAAGTCATGGAAGTCAGGAAAAGGGGGGGGCAAGTTCAGCCTAAGCCCCAGTAATTTGAGGATGCATCCTGGGACATGATACCCCAAGACTCAGGTAGGGCTGTGGGTCTCACATCAGCTCTGACCAGAATCCAGGTGAGGAGTCTGAGCAGGAAGGTGAGTTTCTCTTGGTGTGGGGGAGAAGGGCAGGCTCACATCTATTGTTACAGCAAGCTCACAAGTGTGGGGTCTCTGTGACTTGGGGCTGAATCTGATATGGTGGTACAAGAGGAGGAGCAGTTGAGGAACATGCTAAGGTGTGGAGAGTGAGGGATCAGGAGCCTGGAGCCCTGGACATCAGGAAGAGGCAGATTTGGGGGTGTGATGGGGAGCTTGGACGTGTGAGTCTCAGATGCCACGTCCTGGGGCTGGGAGAGTTGGATTTTCCAGGGAGCAGGTGTTGGCTGAGAATCAGGTATATGGAAGGTTGTAGTAGTAGGGAGCTGAATTTTTGCTATATGTGTGTGGGTGTAATCAGACCATGAAACAACTCTAGGGAGATGCTCAGGAGCATCACAAGGGTTCTATGAGGTGCGATGGGCCTGCATTATCCTTACTTAGACAATTTCTGCTGGTGATGATGGTGAGAGCATCATTCCTCAAGTAGGTGACCTCAGCCCTGAAGGGTTTTTTTTCTTTTCTTTTTTTCCTTTCTTTCTGAAGGGAATTTGGGAAGGAGGGAGGGAAGAGGGAGAGAGAGAGAGAGAGAGAGAGGAGAGCGAGAGAGGAGAGAGAGAGAGAGATGAGAGGAGGAGAGAGGGAGAGAGAGGAGAGAGAGAGAATGATAGGGGAGAGAGAGAAGAGAGGGGGAGAGAGAAGAGAGAGGGAGAGAGAGAAGAGAGAAGATAGGGGAGAGAGAGAAGAGAGGGGAGAGAGAAGAGAGGGGGAGAGAGAGAAAGAGAGAGAGAGGGGAGAGAGAGGAGGGAGAGAGAAGAAAGGGGGAGAGAGAGGAGAGAGGGGAAAGAGGGGAGGGAGAGAGAGAAGAGAGAAAGAAGAGAGAGAGAGTGTGTGTATAGCCCTGAAGGGTTGATCACTACGGACTGCCACATGGCCAATACACTTTATGATGCTCCTGGATAGGATGATGGGGTTCCAGGAACAATGAGGAGTAAGGGGACCATCATGTGGGATGGTCAGGAGGGGGTATAACTTCTCCAGGGAGAATGAGGAGGAAAATGTGGGGACTATTAGATGGACTGACATGTGAAACATATTGGAGGAAGCAAGAGCCTTCCTGGACCCCAAGGAAGCAGAACCTTCCAGAATCAGAGCAGCAGAGGGAAAGAAGGAATACCTCTTAGACTGGAGTCAGGCAACTGTTTCTGAGACTTGGCCAGCACTGACTTTTCTCATTTTTCCCATCTGGACACCATGACTTTCAATAGTATTAAGCTCTTGTTACAGGCAGACCAGGTGGGCCTGACTTCTCATCCTGTGTTGCAGGTGGTCCAGATTCTGCTGGGGGTGATGAGCTGTGTCCTGGGAACTTTTCTATACATAGGCCCCTGGACCCTGCTCCGTGGCTCAGGCTGTGCTTTCTGGGCAGGTGCTGTGGTAAGAAAGAGGGTGTGCCCAGTGTGAGGCTATGAATTGGGGCAAGGGGAACCAAACATTTTTTGGGATCTGGGCCCAAGGACTAGAGGAAGAGACAGACTCAAGATTTAATGTTGGGGTAGAGAGAGTGGGTGTTGGGGGTGCTACCTTCAGAGCCACAAGACCATGAGGCAGGCAGAGACAGGGTGTCTTTGCTAGTTAGTGGGTACCAATCCCCCTACTGCTCCATGTCCATTTCTCCCTCTTTTGCTCTCTCTCTCTCTCTCTCTCTCTCTCTCTCTCTCTCTCTCTCTCTGCAACACATGGCAGTGCTCAGAGATTACTTCTGGTTCTATACTCAGAAATCACTCCTGGCAAGTGTGGGGGACTATATGGGATTCTGGGGGAACTTGGCCAGCCTAGTGCAATGCAAATGTCCTATCCATTGTACTATTGTTCCAGCCCTCCATGTCCATTTTTAAAGGCAATAATGGGGCATCTGAGCTGTGGGCCCAGAACTCTCCCTGCACTGGGTTTCTTTGTGTGTCTTTGGCTTGTCTAGAGCAGTGGGGGAACAGAAGGGGTGGCTCAAAGTGAACCAGAGATCTTTTGCTGGTGTCTTTTCTTCACAGGCAATCGCAGCAGGAACTGGGGTCATTGTCCATGAGAAGCACCGGGGCAAATGCTCAGTGAGTCCCGGAACCACTGTGTACCCCCCTGAATCCCCATCCCCCTCCTCTGCTCAGTATCCAGTGGCCCTTTCCTGGGAGAGGTGGGAGGGGTCTCCAAGTGGGAGAGTCAATAGGTTTGAGGCTGGTGTTTCTCCAACGAGAAGGGTTGTACATGCAGATCCCATGTCTTCCAGGGCTGCACGTCAATTCTGCTCACATTCGGTCTGCGTGGCTTCGGCCATTGCGGCCACAGTGCTCTGTGTGCACAGCCTCGCCTGGGAGAGTGAACAACCTTCCGTATGGAGTCTGTGTGTGATCAGCCTGACCCAGAACCCTTCCACAGAAGCCCTCCCAGGAATGGAAGTACTATCACAGTTATGGTGACCAGGACTGGAAGGTGGAGAGATGCAAGAACTTCATAAAAAGGTGGTGGTGAGGACCAGTTTCTGGGCCCCCCAATTCCCACATGATTAGCTATTCCCCAGCATCAGGACCCTGGAGCAGCTCTGTACTTAAACAAAAGCATTTCTCAGGGCCTCCAACTTGAGTCCCTGGTTCAAAAAAGGATGAAGAGCAGAGAGGAGAGGTGTATGTGTTGTGGGGAAGGTGGGCGGTAAGTATGATCCCGTGGCTATTCTGCATAACACACTATGGCCACTTAGAACCATAAATTACCACCATTATTATTGCTATTTTATGATTATTATGCAGGGATCAAACCAGTGTTAGTCAACTAAGGTCAGCTCCATCTTTACAGCAGTATCTGAATTTTATAACTCACTATTATTGACTCTTGTGAGGGCTAAGGTAAGCAGTTCTCCTGGGGGTTGCCTCAGGCAACTGCAGTCAGATGTCACTTGGGATAATGCTCATAGCTCAGCAACTGGTTTTTTAACAGGAACTTTTCAAGAGCCCTTGACATAGGCAGAATAATCCTTCAAAAAGAGCACCGACCCTTCCAGCTTCTATGGGTTGGAGCAGTAGGGGTTGAGGGGTAAGGTCCCATTGGAGGGTGGGGTAAGGTCCCACTGTAGATGTGCCAGGGGACAAGAGCTAGGAGATGCAGCTGACCCTGCAGGGGAGATGCTGGCAGGACTATGTCTGCCTGAGCCAACAATACCGCAGAGGGAGCAAAAGCAGGAGAGTGCATGCTGATGCTTCTTCCCTCTCTAGAACACATTCATTGGAATCCGAGCACTGCTCCTGGCCATCTATGTGCTGCAGGAAGCTGTAGCCTGGATCTCCCTGGGCATGGGGATTCAAATCATGTTCAGCAGGAGTTCTCTTTCCCTGGTGAGTGTCCAAGGGGGTGTCAAAGAAGGGGGTTCTGTCTAGTGAGACCTAAGGGTACATGTTAGCCTCTCTCAGTTGTTTCTGGGACTACTAACTTTGCTGCCTGGGAAATGTCACCTACCTTGTGTTTCTTTATTTCTCCAACCCTCTTTTTCTCTACTGTTTCTCTTCTTTGCCCTGTGTCTTTGTCTCTCCTTCCTCCACACCCTCTTCCTGATGTCAAGTTCTGTAATGCTAACTTAGATCCACCCTTCTGTCTTTCAAGAATTGACATCCACCCTGTTATCATCCACCTTGTCCCTAGGATCAGGAAGAAGTGGAGAAGAGCCTCCTGGGGCAGAATTCAGTGCCTCCCTCCCCCACCAAGGAGAAGATTGCAGCTACCATAGTCCTGTGAGACTGAAGAGTCAATAGTCACATGCATGTGTTGTCCAGAGTTGCCCACCTAAACCTGAGGGGAGAACTCAGACTTTCTCCTATACTCTACACTGCCCTTTCCTCCCCTGGCCACCCCTGTGTCACCCATGCAACCCTTCTGTCTTCTTCCTCACTGTGCTCACTCCATTGCCTCCCAGTTCACTAATAGATATTTCAGCACTGCCTCTGACACCAAATAAACAGAAACAACCACCCGGAGTGGCTGATGCAATAGTGATTTGGTTTCTATTTGTTTATCTACATACTGTGCCATAAAAGCGTTAATGCCTTTGGATCAAATAAGTGCTCATTTAGCTCATGAAAGCTCATCTTTAGAGGCTGATTTATTTTTTAATTTTTTTTAAGCTTTTATGTTATTGTTGTTTCATATGGCGGTGCACAGGGGTTACTCCTGACTCTGCACTCAGGAATCACTCCTAGTGTTGCTCAAGGGACTATAAGGGGTACCGGAGATTGAACCCAGGTTGGCTGCCAGCAAAGCAAGTGCCCTATCCACTGTACTATTGCTCTGGCCCTAAAGGCTGTTTGTTCTGTTCTACTCCAGACTCCACTCACAGAACTTTCAGTGATTTCCTTCTGTACATCGTAAAGTGAAAGTTACTTGCATGCATAGAATGTCATACCCAGCCATATCTCTCCTCCTTTATTGAGGTGCTGTGAACAGTTAATGCTGCCAATTATTGCTCCCTCCCTCCCTCACCCTCCCTCCCTCCCCTCCCTCCCTCCCCTTTCTTCTTCCCTCCCTTCTTCCTTCCTTCTTCCTTCGTTCCTTCCTTCCTTCCTTCCTTCCTTCCTCCCTTCTTCCTTCCTTTTCCTCCCTCCCTCCCTCCCTCCCTCTCTCCTTCCTCCCTCCCTCCCTCCCTCCCTCCCTCCCTCCCTCCCCTCCCTCCTTCCTTCCTTCCTTCCTTCCTTCCTTCCTTCCTTCCTTCCTCCCTCACTTCCCTTTTCCTTCCTTCCTTCCCTTCCTTCCTTCCTTCCTTCCTTCCTTCCTTCCTTCCTTCCTTCCTTCCTTCCTGTAATTAATGCTGGTTCTCTCTAGACACACATGTTATTCATCATTTTCACTGAAAATAATGAAATTAGCTTTTCCACTTGTGTGTGTGTGTGTGTGTGTGTGTGTGTGTGTGTGTGTGCTATTTCCTGTGATGTTCAGAAATTACTTCTGTCTTTGTGCTGAGAAATCACTCCTGATGGGCTCTGGCAGATCAAATGGGATTCAGGGGATCAAACGGCTATTGGCTGCTTGCGAGGCAGGTGTCCTACTTGCTGTATTATTGCTCTATCATTCTTCATTTTCTTGGTTTCTATATAAAACCCTTTGATCTAAGTATTTCAACGGGCAAGAAAACAAAGGATGGTTTTTAGATTCCAGAAGTGATAGGGATTCTGCCTTGCAATACTGATAGTTAACAGACTTACATTCTCATGCTTTTACGAAAGTTCTCTTTTTGCAGGAGGTTTACTGTAGGGGAAGAACAGGACTGCATGTCCAAGGACATGTGCTCAGAGTTCCCCTAAACCCAGTTAGAGCTGCTGGGGAGCTGAGCTGCTGAAGTCAGTGATCTCCTGGTTCCCATCAGGATGGCTCTGTCTCCCCAGGGTCCTCTATGGCCCTCTTATGAGAGATATGAAAAGAAGCTGTACAATTATAGGCTACAGACATATAACAGCAGTCTGCTCAGAGTCTAGTCAGGGCTTAGGAAACCATAGCTTGTGGGTCAAATCTGTTGGTGCCCATGTTTGTGAATAAAGTTTAAGTGAAACATACATTGTGCCATTGGGGTTGAGCTGAGTAATCTTAGCAGGGACAGAAGGGCCTACTAAGAGGAAGGCATTTATTTGATACCTAGTGTTTTGTGTAAAGCAGCGTTTTCCAATCACTGTGCCGTACACATTAGTGTGCCGTGAGATATTGTCTGGTGTGCCGTGGAAAAAAATTCCAATTTCATCCGTAACATGGGGCTTCAGCTCACAAATAGACCAATCATTATAAAATACTCTCTTATTTAATAATAAAGTAATTATAAAATGATTTCTTTGTGTTTATTTGATCCCTATTCAAGAGAATTACTTTATATCTTTATATATAGTCAATATAGTTATAGAGTTAAAATTTTTTAACATTTTTTTTGTTTTTGTTTTTGGATCATACCCGGCAGCGCTCAGGGGTTACTCCTGGCTCCACGGTCAGAAATCTCTCCTGGCAGGCTCGGGAGACCATATGGGATGCCAGGATTTGAACCAATGACTTTCTGCATGAAAGGCAAACACCTTACCTCCATGCTATCTCTCTGCCCTCCCCCTTTTAAAACATTTTCTAATGGTGGTGTGCCTCGTGATTTTTTTTTTTTCATGAAAAAAGTGTGCCTTTGCACAAAAAGGTTGAAAAAAGACTGGTGTAGAGGGTTACTATTCCCTGGTACAGGGGTGGCAAGAGGTGCAAGAATAGATGAGAGGTGGGCAGGAAGGGACCAAAAACCCTTCCCAGGGAGCCAAGCTTTGGGGGAAGAGGTTTGTGTGCAGAGACTGAGTCAGGAAAGTGTTGCAAATATAAAAGGAGTCTTTGAGCAACTTTGTCTTCTATAGAGAAGCTTGAATACTATCCAGCGGGTGGAGGAGTTTCTTCGCCTTGCTGGGTGGGTGGAGATGGAGCAGTTGATGCGATGATAATGTAGACTGGAAGTGGAAGTAAGGCACTTAGTGCCTCCTAAAGCCTAAGTATCCCTGTATTTCTTAGACTCCTGTTAATGAGAAAAACTTGGTGCAGATCCACCAGCAACTCTCATCTCCCAATAAAGAAGATGTTAGGTTAGGTTATTCTTTTTTTTTTTAATTTTTAGTTTTGAGTCACACTATGCAACAAGCCAGGGTCTTTTCTTATGGTGACAGAGAACTAACCAGGCTCTGATAAGCAATGTGTAAGCCCCAGCCCTTTGAGTACTATCCGTAGATCCCCAAAATTAGAATCTTAGAGAAATTTATATTCTCCGAACATCAGCTTTTACTTTACTTCTCAGCAATGGAGGTAACAGTGGTATCCCCCCTCTTTTTTACAGGACAGGCAACACAATACAATACAATACAATACAATACAATACAATACAATACAGAAAGGGCATTTTGAGTAAAGTCAAGTTGGGAATGTGTGTAAAGGCACTTGGCAGCAGGACAGCCAATATAGCCCCAATGCAGGTCGCTAAGAGACAAATTCTCTGAGACACTTATTGTTGCTGCTCAGTCTCCTGTTTGAGTATTCTGAGTCTGGCCCTAGCAGCTCTGAGCCACTGGCTTTTCAAGAATGTTAGTCTCTGCCAGTGGGAAGTTTGGAAATAATGTCCCTCTAGTAGAAAGGGGGGTCATGTCTGTGACTGATTAGATAAGGCTTGGGTACATTATACCTAATGGGAACATACTGGTATGCTAGCTACCGCTATTCATCTTCTCTTGGACTTAGGGGTTTGTGGCATCTACCTGAATCCAAGCAATCCTCCAGAGTTGTCTTGGAAATGTGTGGAAAGATGAGTCTCTGGTCCTTTCTGGTTCTTGGCTATTGTGCCCTGCTGCATGTGGTATAGTCTGGGTGAAGACTTAGAGTTTACAGTATGGCTGGTGGCCAGGCAGAAGTCACATCCTGGCCGGGTTGACTTGCTGGGTGAGCAGATTTCATCAGACAGGAAACTTTCTCTTCCTGATACTTATGTCATTGAAGATGTGTAGAGAGATAGGAACAGAAAATGAGTGAAAGAGGAAGCCTCAGTTTTCCTATGTCAGCTGCTGTGAGCAGTACCATTTTTGACTGCCCCCATCCTACATTTTAAAAAATTCCTGGGGCTGGAGCGGTGACACTAGAGGTAAGGCGTCTGCCTTGCAAGCAATAGCCTAGGACAGACCACAGTTCCATCCCCTGGAGTCCCATATGGTCTCCCCAAGCCAGGAGCGATTTCTGAACACATAGCCAGGGGTAACCCCTGAGTGTCAATGGGTGTGACCCAAAAACAAAAACACCTTGAACTCCTGGGGCCAGAGAGCTAGCATGGAGGTAAGGCATTTGCCTTGCATGCAGAAGGTCGGTGGTTGGAATCCCGGCATTCCATATGGTCCCCTCAGCCTGCCAGGAGCGATTTCTGAGAATAGAGCCAGGAGTAACCCCTGAGTGCTGCCGGGTGTGACCCAAAAACCAAAATAAATAAATAAATAAAATTCCTGTAATTCCTCAAGACCACAGAATTTTGACTTAGTTTAAGTTTACTAGGAGACTAATGCCGTAGGCAAATGGCCAAACCCAAAAGATTCAGACCAACCAGAAAACTCTGGAGGATCCTTGTATTTTTATAATATTCTTATCAATTTATAAGAAATGCAAAGAGTCTTTTAAGGCTTACAAAAAGACTCAGTTTTCCAATCAGCCCCCCACACACACACCAAAAAAAAATGAGGCATACTTAACTTAGTCCTATGCTAAGTTCCTCCCAATGTGGAGAGATCCTTCTCCTTTCTCTTCTACCTTTCAATAAAATTTTCTACCTTCTGAGTCTGAACATCTTTATTTTATTACTCAATATTTTCATTTTTGAAAATAATGAGAAACCTGGGGATCATGGACTAACAAGAGATGGTACCACCACTGCTCCAGAATCATGAGGAGACACAAAAGAAGACACTCGGTGAGGACCTATGAAGTTGTTGGGGCGTAAATACCCAAATTGCTCCTCCCCCAACTCCCAGGTCTGGTTGTACACTCAAATCATGACCCCTTGTTGCCCAGAAGCCCATTTTCTTCAGTCCTTTTTCTTCAGCCTGACCCTTCAGGATATTTTCCCACTTTCAACTGTTACCTTAGAAATCAGCTTCTACCATCTCACAGAACTTTCTAGTACAATCTCCTTAGAGATGACAAATTCCAATAAATTCAGGATTTGTTAAGACAGAGGGACAGCCTCTGAGTTTTAGGTTCTGCCATCAGAGACCAATAGAGGTTTTGAAATCTCTTTCCAGAGCTCAACAACATCATGGTCAAAAAGAAAAAAGGAGGAGATGCCTGGAAAGCATTGTCCATTGATGTTTTCGTTATTATCTGGTTGCTCTGAAATTTGATTTGCTGAAGTTGCCACTTCCTCCTAGGGTGTCTTCTGCCACTGTCCTTTCTCTTTTCAAATAGGGCAACTGACTGAACTCTTAAGTGGCTTTAACATTATTTTTTGTGAGACAAAATAGTATTATTGAGGGGCCAGAAAAATAGCACAGAAGGTTTGGCGTTTTAATTGCACGCAGATAACGTGGGTTTGATTCCCATCATCCCATATGGTCCCATGAGCACTGTCTTGTGCACAGAGCCAGGAGTAACCCCTGAGCACTGCTGGGTATGGCCCCAAACTAAACAAGACAAACAAAAAGTCTTATTGAAACGTATTTATTTTGAAAAATATGAGAGAAGAGAAAGGGAGGATTGTGTGTTCAAAAGCGAACATAGGGGGCCGGCGAGATAGTATGGAGGTAAGGCACCTGCCTTCCATGCAGGAGGACGGTGATTCGAATCCTGGCATCCCATATGGTCCCCCGAGCTTGCCAGAAGCGATTTCTGAGCATAGAGCCAGGAGTAACTAACCCCTGAGTGCTGCGGGGCCAGGTGTGACCCCACAACAAAAACAAAACCAAAAAGAACATAGGCTTCCCCAGAGTGGAAATAGGCAAGCAAAAAAACATGAAGAAGGGCCCGGAGAGATAGCACAGCGGCGTTTGCCTTGCAAGCAGCCAATCCAGGACCAAAGGTGGTTGGTTCGAATCCCAGTGTCCCATATGGTCCCCCGTGCCTGCCAGGAGCTATTTCTGAGCAGACAGCCAGGAGTATCCCCTGAGCAACACCGGGTGTGGCCCAAAAACCAAAACCAAAACAAACAAGCAAACAAACAAAAACCCCAAACATGAAGGAAAGCAAGTAAGTTACTTGTTCAAGAGATAATATGGCTTTGCAAGTGTTGCCTTCTCTTAGGTTGGGCAGTAACTCTGTGCTATGGAGGAGGAAGAGGATGGAGGTACTGGGGACATGGGTGATGAAGCTGTGAAAGTCTTATACTGCTCCTCAACAAGTCTTCTGGATGCAGGGGTAAGTGGTCTGTGTGGGCCATTTGAGGAGAGGGCCTTGACACCACTAGACAGGTGGTCCTGGCATACCTGACAGGGGATGAGAGTGGCTTAATTGCATCTTAGCCCACACTCTGTTTCTTTATAGATTGTAGGGCAGACTGGGACTGTGTTTGCATCCAAACTGTGGGAATATTAATATATATTTTCTCAATAAACAAATAGTAACTTTTAGTTTGAAAAATAAAACTTTATTTTTCTCTTCTATGTCCTTTTCTTTTTTGGTGGGGGCCATATCAGGCAGGGATTATACCTGGCTTGCACTCAGGAATTACTTCTGGCAGTTCTTGGGGAGGGACCATACGGGATGCCAGGGAGCAAACCTGGGCTAGCTGTATGCAAAGCAAGTGCCCTGCCAGCTGTATTATTACTTCAGCCCTCTCTTCTACAGCCTTAACATTATTATTTATTTTGTGGTGCTGGAGATCAAGCCCAGGGCTTCCTGCCAACAGAGCTTCTATTCTCCCTGAGCTTCATCCTCAATTCCTCTCCTCCAGATCCTTCCCAGAACAATGTTTGCAGTTTGTATTCTGCTACTCAGGCTATGCTCTCTGGCCTTTGGCTTGGCTTGCCTAGACATGCAAAATTCAACAACCACATCTGTTCTGTGAGAACAGAAGCTGTATTTTCACTAACTCTAGGATGGACCGGAAGGCTCAGTACCAATTCTGTGCACCCAGGAAGGCCTCAGATTTGTGGTAAGTCCCCATGAATGAAGACTGCTTTAATTAATTTTTATGAACTTTAATTAACCTTTAAAAAGTTTAGGGATAGGTAACAAAGCCAGAAGAGCATCCTCCCTCCCCCCCTTTTTTATTTTTTGCTTAGGATGCCTTCCTTTCTGTGCACTGGTATTTTGACATCAATCAATCCCCTACAGGGTCTTACCTCCTCCCTGACTGGGGACACAGCTAGGGCTGAGGCTAGGCCAAGCCTGTCTGTCAGGGCCCTAGATGGTTTTGTGACAAACCCACTTGAATAATGAAGATTTCCTTTCCCTCACCCATTTTGTCCTTGTAAATATATATATCCACTGACCAGATCAGAGGGAGCATTTTTGTAAAAAAAAAAAAAAAAGGTCACATAAGGAGGGACAGAGCTGTTTTTAATTAAAAATTTTTTTTGAGGTTTACATAATTTTATTTTATTTTATTTTATTTTATTTTAATTATGACAACAAAGATGCAAAGAAAGAGGACAGGGTAAAGTTACAGTGGAAGCCCAATCACCCATAAACAGATTTCTCGGTAGTCCCATCGATGATATCCCAGCCTTGAACTTTCAGCCAAACAACATTAAGAAAAACAAAACTGAACCCATGTACAATACAATTACTTTGACCCTCAAATCCCCAGTTGTAGTACATACTATTTCTTAGCAGCACACAATATAATCTAAAGACATTAGACTTATGTAACTCCTTAAACATTGAGGGCAAAGTACATTTATCTAGTTCCATGCACATGCTTACTAGTTTAAGTTAACCTCAAAAGTTTTAGTGGGTTGTTTTTCTTAAGGATTGGAGTCAAGGGAACATAGTAAAAAACGGTATTAAAGTGGCATTTGTTTGCATAGGCCCACCAAAACATAAGGGACATGGAAAGACAAATTATGGTCTAAATACAAGGAGACCCTACCCCTGAAGTTTCCTGGCACAGGACTGACTCTAGGCTCCAGGCAAACTAGTTTGTCCAATTCAAGTCATCGTCTGTAGTGGCAATACACCTCTAATCCTCACATAGTCTCTGTTGTTGGTATCATGCTTCTGTATTAAAGATCCTGGAGTCTGCATATCCCATATTGCAGTCAGGATGGTGCAGAGAATCCTCTCGTTTCACCTCACACTTAAGGGGCAATAGAGAGAACCATGTCCTGTAGAGCAGGTCATTGTTGTTGTCAAGTCTTCTCAGTGTAAACGGAAGTCTCTTTCTAGGAGGTCGATGTCAGACCCTTGGTAGTGTCTTTCCTGGTAGAGGACTGCTTCCAGCTGTTGCTATAAAAGACTTTGGATGTTTTGTAGATAGCTTGCCTGGTTCCGGCGTGAATGGAGGATGCCCATTCTTCTGAGGCCTGTGCCAGGTCATTATATCAAGTTCAGGGTGTAAGGTACATTGTACTGAGATTTATTAGATAAGAACTTATCTGTATGTATAGTGTTTTCCCATTTTAATGTGTCTATGCAAACAAGGATCAATGCCATGAAGCGTTATTGGTGCATCTGGAGGCAATAGGAACAAGACCAGCAATTTCCATGACATAGTTCAATCATAGGCATCAAACTGAGGGACAGTTCCACCAACAATCCTTACTGAACTTACAAAGAAAAGACAAGATGAAAAGTGGATAGAAACATCATGGTAGAAGAATATATAGAGAGTTACAGCAGTTAAAGAAAATACCCATAAAATATTCAAAAGATATATGTGTTCAATATGTGTTCAATTTGTGTCCTTCTAAATAGTTCTGGGATTTGTTAGATCTACTGTATGTCTTTGGTTAGAGATTAGAACTGTGTGTTACTGAAGTTAAGAAGGGTAAATCTGGGGTACTGATGGTTGGGAGGAGCATATGTTCGCGAGGGGGCTAGTGCCCCCTCGCGGTTCGCAAAATGTAGACTGGTATGAAATTGCCAGTGACAGCCTGAGTATAACTGAGCAGCTATCTGCCACCCCCCAGATCAAACTCCACCCCCTAAGCCAACCTCTGGAGCCGGCCTGGGAGTGGGGAAAACCCAGGGTGCCCCATCAACTCCTCCCAGGAACCCACCTGGAGATCCGGAGGAAAGGGGGAGAGGGGGGTCGGGTGACCCAGGTCCGGGACCCCCTACCCTAGGCTGGGCCAAGAGGCCGCTGGCACATGCGGGGGTCTGCCAGCTGTCCACCCGTGCCGGCTAAAAATCCTGCTCCAGGAAGGGAGAGAGACCCTCCCAAGCCCGAAGGACAGGGATTGAAGCCCCACCCTAGGCCAGTCTCCGGACCTAATTAAAATTTTTTAATTGAAAATGTTTTTCTTTCATTTGAGATACTGTTAAACAAGAGAGATGAGGGCTGGTAGGTGCAGCTCAGGACATGAAGCTCATCACATAGAGTGATGAGTGCAGTTGGAGAGATGACTACACTGAAAACTATCATAACAATGTGAATGAATGAGGGAAGTAGAAAGCCTGTCTCGAGTACAGGTGTAGGGGGGTGGGGAGGAGGGAGATCTGGGAATTTGGTGGTGGGAATGTTGCACTGGTGAAGGGGGGTGTTCTTTACATGACTGTAATCATACAACTATAATCATGTTTGTAATCACGGTGTTTAAATAAAGATAAAAAATGTTCAAAAAAAGAAAAAAAAAAGAAAATGTTTTTCTGGCAGAGGTTCCCTTTTGTCTTGCTCAGTCTCCCCAGGCAACACTGGCTGGGATGCATTCAGCCTGAACTAGCACCTTGATGGGCCCATTGCCACGGCATTGCTACCTTGGCAATGCAGAGGGGCTGGTCATGTTGGGGTCTGAACAGTCTCCTGGCTGACTTGGCCATCAGTGCACAAGGTGTGTTTGAGCCAAGTTGCTCTGTTATTGATGAGTTCTCCCACTGCTGTCTGCTCCGCCACTGGGTCATCAGGTCCCTGAACATGGCTCATGCATGGGCTCATTATGTGCAGGAAAGGTGCTGAAGGATGCCCAGAGCAGTATGGGCCTCAGATCCAGGTGGCTCCAGAAAAACCAGACTCTGGCTCCATGTGCTCCAGACATGGCTGTCAGCTGCTTCAGTTGCTGCTGGAACTGGTGTGGTACAAGGTGTGATACAATTAGTGTCTCACCCAGACCACCGATGCTGCTGGCTTTGCTGTGAAGATCGATGATTATTGCCAGTCTGAGACTAGTCATGCTGCAGGTCCTGCTGCTGCTGAGGCTCTGTTAAATTTCTGGTGGTTGCTGACACTAGTATCACCTTCAACACTGCTCTGCTGTTGCCTCTGCTTCTGCCTCTGCCAATGCCTCTGATATTTCCATTGCCATCATTGATGTCCCTGGATCCACCGAGGCCTCTGAAACTATTGGGTGGTATGCCCAAACCTTCACGGTGCTGGCTCTGCTGCTGCTGCTCTGGATATCGATGTGGCAGTTGCTGCCACTAGTATCACCCCCAACACTGCCTCTGATGATGCTTCCTCTCATATTTCCATGGCCATCACCAATAACCCTGGATCCAGCATGATGTTGAGACCAACGGGAGGTATGCTGATACATCCAAGGGCATGGGATCCTTAGAAGCTACCATGTCACTCAGTTATCCAACGCCACACAAGCAGCAGTGTCCACCAGGGCTATCTGTGCCACTTGACCTAAGCCACATGATCCGCCGAACTGTTTGTGCACTGGCTTTCCCCAGGTCACCCAAGCCAACTAACCACTGAGACCTCTGATGCAGCTTGTCTTGCTGAGATGATCTATGGTTATTGGAAGACAGAAACGAACCACTCTGCCGGCCTGCTGGTGCTGCTGCTGTTCTGGATAACTTTGTGGCTGTTGCTGCGACTAGTATCACCCCTGACGCTGCCTCTGCTGATGCCTCTGCTTCTGGCTCTGCTGGTACCTCTGATGATGCTTCCTATGATATTCATTGTCATCACTGATACTCCTGAATCCACCAAGTCAACCAGATATTGCTCTGGTTGTTGCTGGTACTAGTATCACCTTGACACTACCTCTACTTGTGCCACTGCTTATGCTTTTACCAGAATTTCTGATGATACTTACACTCATATTTCACTGGCCATCACCGATGGCCCTGAATCCATCAAGATCTCCAAGACCATGGGAGGTATGCTGAAATCTCCAAGAGCATAAAATCTGCTAAGGATACATAAGTCCTGGGTCTACCGAAGCCACACAAGCAGCTGTGTCCACTGGGGTTCCCTCTGACTCTGTGCACTGGCTTTCCTCAGGCCACCCAAGCCAATTAACTGCTGAGATCACCAATGCTGCTGGCCTTGCTGAGAAGATCTATGATTATTGGAAGGCAGAGACTAGTCACACAGCTAGCTGTAGATGCTTGACTATTGTTGTGGTGGTTGCTGCCATTAGTATCACCGCTGACACTACCTCTGCTGGTTCCTCTGCTTCTGTCTCTGCCAGTGCCTCTGAAGCAGCTACCTCTGATATTTTATTGTATTCAACAGTGTCCGTGGATCCACAGATACCTCTAAGACCCCATTGCCATCACTGATGTCTCTGGATTCACTGAGTCCTCTGAGACTACTGCTAGGTATGCCAAAACCAAAACCTCTAAGGGAAATGGGTTCCTCTGAGCCTACGCAAGTCACTGGGTCTACTGAGGCCACCCAAGAAGCTGGGTTTCTGGGCCACCTGTTACACTGATTTTACTGTCTCAGCTGAGGCCACCAAAGCCACTTGGCCTGCCGAACCCACAAATGCTGCTGGCTGCTGAGCAGATCAATGGGTACTGGACTGCTGAGACTAGTCGATCTGCCAGCTTTGCTGCTGCTGATGCTCTGGATCAGCTGTGAAGGTTGCTGCCACTAGGATCACCCCCTACACTGCCTCTGCTTGTTCCTGTGCTTCTGCCTCTGCCTGTGCCTCTGATCATACTTCCTCTGATATTTTCATTGCCATCACTGATACTCCTGGATCCACCAAGACCTCCGAGACCACTATGAAGTATGTCAAAGTCTCAAAGGGCACTGGATTCTCTTAGGCTATCAAGTTGCTGGGTCTGCCAATGCCACCCAAGCCACTTGGTCACCAGGGCACGTGTGCCGCTAGGTCCACTGGCTATGTTGGGGTCACCCAAGCCACTTGAATTACCAAACCTTTGATGCTCAGTCCTTGCTGATGGATATTGGCAGGCTGAAACTAGCCACGGTGCCAGCCGTGCTGCTGCTGCTGCTGCCCTGATATCGCTGCAGCAATTGCTGCCAATCACCAGTGACACTAGTCTGCAGTTGCCTCTGCTTCTGCCTCTGCCAGTGCCTCTGGATGCTTCCTCTGATATTTCCATTGCCATCTCCAATGCCCCTGGATCCACCGAGTCGTCAGAGGCTACTGGTACTTTTGCCGAATCCTCTGAGGCTACCCAAGTGTCATCCAAGACACTGGGTCCACAAGGCCACCTGTGCCACTGGGTTTACTGGATCTGCTGAGGCCATCAAAGCCATTAGACCTGCCAAGACCACAGATGCAGATGGCCTTGCTCAGATCATCGATAGATATTGGCAAGCTGAGATTAGACATGATGGCAGCCCTTCTGCTGATGCTAGATATCACTGTGGCGGTTGCCACCATTAGTATCAACCCAACACTGCCTCTGCTTGTGCCTGTACTTCTTCCTCTGCCATTGCCTCTGATGGCACTTCCTCTGATATTTCATTGCCATCTATGATGGGTCTGGATCCACCAGGACTTCTGAGGAGGTTACCAAAGTCACTGGGTTTTCCGAGGCCACACCAGCTGTTGCGTCTACCTGAGCTCCCTCTGCTGCTTGGTGCATTGGCTCCACTGAGGCCATACAAGCCACTTGACTCACTGAGATCACTGATGCTGTTGGTCTTGCTGAGAAGTCCAATTGTTATTGGCAGGCTGCGGCTAGGCACGCTGCAGGCCTTGCTGCTGCTGCTGCTGCTGCTCTGGATTTTGCTGTGGCAGTTGCTGCCACAATATCACCCCTGACACTGTCACAGCTTGTGCCTCTGCTTCTGTGCCTCCTTGTGCCTATGATCATGCTCCTGAAATTTTCATTGCCATTACCGATATTCTTGGACCCACCGACAACTCCGAAACCACTGGGAAGTATGCCAAAACCTCTTAGGTAAAAGGTTTTCTCCGAGGCTACCCAAGTTGCTGGGTCCACTGAGGCCACCCAAGCAGCTGTGTCCACCAGGACTACTGTGCCACTGGTGCATTAGCTCTGCTGAGGCCAGCAAATAACCTTGACCTATTGAGACAACTGATGCTACTGGCCATGCTGAGAAGATTGATATTTAAAGGCACGCTGAGACAAGCCACACTGCCAGCCTTGCTGATGTTGATGTTCTGGATATCTCTCTGGTGGTTGTTGCCACTAGTATTTACCCTGACACTGCCTCTGCTTGTGCCCCTGCTTATGATTTTGTCAGTGTTTCTGATGATGCTTCCACTGCTATTTTAATGGCCATCATTGATGGCCCTGGATCCACTGAGACCTCCTAGACTACTGCTAGGTGTGGCAGGATTTGGCATATCTCCAGGGGTCTCAGAGGACTCAATGGATCCAGGGGCATCATTGATGGCAATGGAAATATCAAAGGAAGCATGATCACAGAGGCACCAGCAGAGGCAGTGTCAGGGTAATACTAGTGGCGACAACTACCAGAGAGATATCCAGAGCATGATGCATCAGCAAGGCCAGCAGTGTGGCTTGTCTCAGCCTGCCTTGAAATATCGAACTTCTCAGCATGACCAGCAGCATCAGTTGTCTCAATGGGTCAAGGTTATTTGCTGGCCTCAGAGGAACTAATGCATCAGCGACACAGTAGTTCTGGTGGACACAGTTGCTTGGGTGGCCTCAGTGGACCCAGCTACTTTGGCAGCCTCTTAAGATCTCGTGACCTTGGAGGTTTCAGCATGCCTCCCAAAGGTCTCAGAAGTCTTGGTGGATCCAGGTTTGTCATTGGTGGCAGTGAAATATCAGAGGAAGCATCTTCAGAGTCACTGGCAGAGGAAGAAGTACACACACAAGTGGAGGCAGTGTTGGGGTGATACTAGTGATGGCAACTACCACAGTGATATCTAGCATCAACAGAAGGGCTGACATCATGTCTAATCTCAGCTTGCCAATTATCTATGATCTGAGCAAGACCATTTGCATCTTGTGGTCTTGGATGGTCTAGTGGCTTTGATGGCCTCAACAGATCCAGTAAACCCAGTGGCACAGGTGGCCTGATGGACCTAGTGTCTTGGATGACCTTGGTAGACACAGACACTTGGGTAGCCACAGACACTTGGGTAGCCTCAGAGGATCACATGCCCTTGGGGATTCGGCATAAGTACCAGTAGTCTCTGACGACTCTGTGGATCCAGGGGCATTGGGGATGGCAATGGAAATATCAGAGGAAGCATCCAGAGGCACTGGCAGAGGCAATGTCACTGGTGATACTAGTGGCAGCAACTGCTACAGTGATATCAGAGCAGCAGCAGCAGCAGCAGCAGGGCTGGCACTGTGGCTAGTTTCAGCCTGCCAATATCCATTGATCTCCTCAGCAAGGCCTGAGCATTAGAGGTTTGGTAACTCAAGTGACTTGGGTGGACCCAGCATAGCAAGTGGACCCAGGGGCACACGTGTCCCAGTGACCAAGCGGCTTGGGTGGCATCGGCCCCTGGGTTTACTAGATCCACTGAGGCCACAAAGCTACTAGACCCTCCAAAACCACAGATTCTGCTGGCTTTGCTGAGATGATCTATGGATATTTGCAATCTGAGATTAACCCCGCTGCCAGCCCTTCTGCTGATGCTCTGGATATCGCTGTGGCAGTTGCAACCACTAGTATCACCCCGGCACTGCCTCTGCTGGTGCCTCTCTTCTGCCTCCGCTGGTACCTCTGCTTCTGCCTCTGCTGGTGCCTCTGAGGATGCTTTCTCTGATATTTTATTGCCATCACCAATAGCCCTGGATCCACTGAGACCACTGAGATCACTGGGAGATATGCTGAATCCTCCTAGGTTACGCGACCCTCTGAGGCTACCCACGTGTCTAGGTCCACCTAGGCTACCCAAGTGGCTGTGGTCACCATGGCAGTCTGTGCTGCTTGGTCTATTGACTCCGCTGAGGCCACCTAAGTCATTTGACCCTACGAGAATACTGATGCTGCTGGCCTTGCTGAGAAGATTGATGATTGATGAGATAATTGATGAGAAGATTGATGATTATTGGCAGGCTGAGATTAGCCACATTGCTGGCCTTGCTGATGCTTATGCTCTGGATATCGCTCTGGTGGTTGCTGCCACTATATCACCCCCACCACTGCCTCTGCTTGTGCCTCTGCTACCGCCATTGCCATAAATGATGCTGCCTTTCTGCCGCAGACATCCCTGTTCCTGTATCTGATGCTGAACTGTCTTTGATGTCCCCACTATGGCTGCCTCTTTGCTGTTTTCTTTGTCACTGCTGATCCAGGGGCCAACATCTGTGCAGGACAGGAAAGAATGGCAAGCTTGGTTACATGTGGGGTTCTTGAATTGCATTCCAGTTCCCTCTGAGTTGGCATTTGGCCATTCTCTGGCAGCAAATATGCAGTCAGTGCCACATGGCTATGAGGACTAGTGCAGTCATCCTACTATGCACCTGCCAGCCAGACTGACAATGGGCCTGACTAGACCTGTAGGCACTCTCATCTCAGGGCTGCAGCTGGACCCAGGGACATGAATGGGTGCTGAGAAGTGATGTAGGATGGGGCTTAAAGAATTAGAAGTAATGAAAGTTGAGAGGGGCAGAGTGAGAGGGCTGGGCAGTATGGTGCCTGCCACGGGCTGGCCTCACTGGACTGTGAGGATACTAGGGTTTATGGGTTTGGAAGGACTCTCAGGTGCTCCAAGGAGAAAGACACACAAGTACTCTTGGGGGTGCATAGTATAGAAGTTGGGAAGAAGCAAACCATTGCATGGACTGTGGCTCTCTGGGCTGGCTGCAGTGGGCACGGAGTGGGGATGGGCTGAGATGCAGAATGGCCTCACATATCTGGTTCCTGTGGAGAGGGAAGGGGGAGGCCAGGGATCCAGAACACCTGTCTCTGTGTGTGTGTGTGTGTGTGTGTGATTGTATGTCTATACACAGTCTAGGTCTGACTATGTATCTACACACATGTTCCTATGTCTCTCTTTTTCTAATCACATGTGTCTGTGTGTGACTCTGTATATGTAGGTGTGGCTGTGTTCTTTCACATAAAGCCTGTGTGCTTGTGTGTTTGTCTCCTGTGTGGTTGTGTGTATATACATATATTTCTCTCTGCTACCCGCTGACCTCACTGGCATTGCTGGTGCCCAAGTCTTGGTTCTGGTGAAATAGGGAAGGGAGGTGGGGTGTCGAACCTGTGCCAGGAGCAGAGGTGCCTAGGAAGGACAGGGCATGGCCACGGAGCAGAGAGTTTACCAGCAAGATGCTGTGACGTGATAGCCCATGAGCCCCGTGGGCTGTGGGACTCTGAATGGGCTTTGTGCTCAGGAGTAATACTGTAGGACTCTGAGTCCCGAGAAATGTCCAGATGACAGCTGGGCCAGAGTAATTGTTGTTTTGGGGACAGTTCTGGGTACTGCTGTCCATTGAGTGCCTCCCTCTGACTCTTCCGGGTGGTCTGGTGGGAGGATGGAGAAGGCTGGGTGCTCTGCTCTTGCCCCTGGAGCAGAAAATTGGGGAGTGAGTCCCACCTGGCACAATCTTCTGTACCCTGAGAGGAAAGCAACCACAGTATGACAACAGAAGAATGAGCTGCATCACATTTGTGGTCGACAACTCCATGATTCAACTGCAACTCCTGTTTCTGTTTCAGCCACAGAAACAATTTTGGCTCCTCACCTCTGGGAACAAGGATACCTGAAGATCCCTGCTCTATGAAGTCATCGGTGACATCATGAATGCCAATGAGGGGTGGGGCACGCTGGTGAGGCTTGTTGGGTTACATATGCTCTTCCATGAGCATATTATTGATTATCTGGGACCTTCCTCATGTCCTCTGGAACAACCCCATGGACCCCATTCAGGAGTTCCCCACTTCCAGGCTGTGAACTAAGCTGTTGCTTGTACATGAAGCTCTGTATCACTCCTTTAAATTAGAACAATAACCAAATTGGATAGAATAGTCTTGGTGACTAGTTCACTCCATTGAGTTCCATGGTGTTTTTTTTTATGTATCCCTCCATTCCTGCTGGCTCAAAGTCCTATTTGATTGATCTGTGAATCTTCCAGGACTCCTTTTGTATGTGAGTTTCTTCTGAGTTTCAATTTCTGCCTTGGGTTTTGGAATTCAGAGTTTTGGAGTATCTTGGAGTTTTTCCAGCTGGGTCTATTTTTGCTGGGACCCTTGAGAGTTCTTGGATACAGGTGCCTGTAATCCTCAACTCTGAAATATTCTTATCAGTGTGTTGTTTTAATATAAAATAAAAAGTCTAAAAGTCCTAAAAAATAAGAAATGCTTTGCTATTCTAAAAAGAAAAGAAAAAGAAAAAGTTTATCTATTGTGGTAAATACATGTCAACTTGATGTTGTTTTCCTTCTTCTGTTTCTTACTGTTGGTGCATGAAATGACTTCTTACTATTTGACAATTTCTCTTTCTTCCCCACTCCCTGAGATTTCCCCTGTTTCTGAGAAAGGATGACCCCCCCCCAACCCCCTTTGACTTTCTATAGCCCCATCTCCACTTTCTTCTGTCCTGTCTTCTCTGCACTCTCTCTGCTCTCTATTAATGACCTCAGAAGTTTATATATCTTTTTTTTTTTCTTTTTTGGTTTTTGGGCCATAGGTTACTCCTAGCTATGCTCTCAGAAATCACTCCTGTGTTGGGGGACCATATGGCACACTGTGGGATCGAACCACGGTCTGTCCTAGGTTACCTCGTGTAAGGAAAGTGTCCTACCACTTGCACCAACGCTCCAGCCTGGTTTTTTATTTTGTTGGAAATCTGATAACCTGCCCAGTTTTTATTTGGAAAAACCAGCAGCTTTTTGGACTCTAATCTTGGTGGTAAACAACATATATAAACAGATGGAGTGACTCAGGATTCAAGTTTGGGATTAGGCAATTAAGCCTGAACATATTTACATTTATTGAAGGATATAAAACAAACAGGAACTGGTTTCTTCCTTCCCTCCTTCCCTCCCTCCTTCCTTCCCTCCCTTCCTTCCCTTCCCTCCTCCCTCCCTTTTCTCCTCCCCCTCCCCTCTTTCCCTCCCTCCTCCCCTCCCTCCTCCCCTCCCTCCTTCCTTCCCTCCCTTCCTCCCTCCCTCGTCCCTCCTCCCTCCCTTCCTCCCTCCCTCCCTCCTTCCTTCTATGACGTCATCCTGTAACATCATGAATGCCAATGAGTGGCGGGGCATGCTGGTGAGGCTTGTCAGGTTACATAAGCTCTTCCATGAGGGCTGCCTTGATTATCTGATACCGTCCTCATTTCCTCTGGAACAGCCCCAATGGGCCCCATTCAGGAGTTCCCCACTTCCAGGCTATGAACTCCTCATCCCCTTCCTCTCTCTTTCCCTCCCTCCTCCCCTCTCTCCTTCCCCTACATCGCTTCCTCCCTCTCTCCCTCCCTCCCTCCCTCCCTCTCTCCCTCCCTCTCTCCCTCTCTCCCTCCCTCTCTTCCTCCCTCTCTCCCTCCCTCTCTCCCTCTCTCCCTCCCTCCCTCCCTCCCTCCCTCCCTCCCTCCCTCCCTCCCTCCCTCCCTCCCTCCCTCCCTTCCTTCCTTCCTTCCTTCCTTCCTTCCTTCCTTCCTTCCTTCCTTCCTTCCTTCCTTCCTTCCTTCCTTCCATTCTTCCTTTGCTTTTAACTGTTAGCAACTCACCCGCCCCCACTGGTTATATGGCCCTTTAACAGTGGGGATCAAATTCCACATTTTATAACTTGATAATTATAATGCTCTCATGTTTTTATTATGTTTGAGAACCACTATTACACTCTGTGAAGTTTGTGATAAGGGCTTATCCTTACTTCTGTGTTCAGAGATCACTCCTAACAATATTGGCTCAGGGGACCATATGAGGTACTGGGGATTGAATTACATTGCTCTGTGCAAGGCAAATGCCTTAAATCCTTATACTCTCTCTCTCTCTGGCTTCTTATACTTATTGTTAAGCTGCAAATCAGAGCTTTGTTCTCCCAATACTGACCAGGTGGCTTGCAGTATGGGCTGTGGATGGTTGTGACTCTGGAATTGGAATTCCCCTTCACTAGCCTTTCCCACAGCAGGTCCTTGCATGCCTGGGGACAGGGAAGGGGTTGAAGGGCAGAGTGTCCTGCATGATTGCAGGAGGCATTGATAGGGAAGGTTGTCTCAGCTTCCTCAGTTGAGCCAAGGTTCAGTTGCTGTTGACAGATTTTGCTGATGCAATATGTACATTATTTAATATGTTGCTCAATCTAGGAGGCCCCTGGAAATTCCCTCACCCCCTGCTCCATCAACGCCCAGAATCTGAAACTTCCCAGAAAAGCAAATCCAAACAAAAATAACTATGAAAGGGCAGGAAGAAAGGCATTTCCTGCAGTACAAATTTATTTTTTATTTTTTTATTTTTTGCTTTTTGGGCCACACCCGGTGATGCTAAGGGGTTACTCTGGCTATGTGCTCAGAAATCGCTCCTGACTTGGGGGGGGGGCACATGGGATGCTGGAGGATCAAACCTAGGTCCGTTCTAGGCTAGCGCATGCAAGGCAAACGCCTTACCGCTTGCTCCACCACTCTGACCCCAGCAGTATAAATATTTTTTGTTTGTTTGTTTGTTTTTTGTTTTTGGGCCACACACAGCGGTGCTCAGGGGTTACAGGCACAGGGGGACCACTTAGGTCCTGGATCAGCTGCTTGCAAGGCAAATGCCGCTGTGCTATCTCTCCGGCCCCAGCAGTACAAATCTTATTTACAGTTTTTGTTTTGTTTTGGGGGCTATCCCTAGCCAGGGATTACTCCTGGCTTTATACTCAGAACTTACTCCTAGTGGGCTTGTGAACCATATAGGATGCTGAGGATCAAACTTGGGTTGGCTGTGTGCAAGGCAAGTGATCTCCTGGCTGTATATCTCTCCAGCCCTCATTTGTATTTTCTTGCAGGACAACATCCTTTTTTTTTTTTTTTTAATTTTTTAATTTTGAATTA
The DNA here is from genome assembly GCF_024139225.1 of Suncus etruscus. NCBI lineage: Eukaryota > Metazoa > Chordata > Mammalia > Eulipotyphla > Soricidae > Suncus > Suncus etruscus. The sequence continues at coordinate 14,838,761 of NC_064848.1, forward strand.
TGAGAACAAGAGATGCAAAGAAAGAGGACAAGGTAAAGTTACAGTGGAAGGACAATCACCCATAACATAATTCTCAGAAGAAGTCCCCTTGCTGGTATCTTAACTTTGAACTTTCAGCCAAAGAACGTTAAGATAAATAAAACAGAATCCATGTACAATTACTTTGTCCCTCAAGTCCCCAGATTGTAGCACATTATAATATTTCTTAACAGCACACAAGGCAATCTAAAGCCATAAAACTTACGTAACTTCTTAAACATTAAAGGCATAGTATTTTTTTAATTTATTTAAACACTTTAATTACATACATGATTGTGTTTGGGTTTCAGTCATGTAAAGAACACCACCCATCACCAGTGCAACATTCCCATCACCAATGTCCCAAGTCTCCCTTCTCCCCACCCGACCCCCGCCTGTACTCTAGACAGGCTCTCCATTTTCCTCATACATTCTCGTTATTATGACAGTTCAAAATGTAGTTATTTCCCTAACTAAACTCATCACTCTTTGTGGTGAGCTTCCTGAGGTGAGCTGGAACTTCCAGCTCTTTTCTCTTTTGTGTCTGAAAATTATTATTACAAGGGTGTCTTTCATTTTTCTTAAAACCCATAGATGAGTGAGACCATTCTGCGTTTTTCTCTCTCTCTCTGACTTATTTCACTCAGCATAATAGATTCCGTGTACATCCATGTATAGGAAAATTTCATGACTTCATCTCTCCTGACAGCTGCATAATATTCCATTGTGTATATGTACCACAGTTTCTTTAGCCATTCGTCTGTTGAAGGGCATCTTGGTTGTTTCCAGAGTCTTGCTAAGGTAAATAGTGCTGCAATGAATATAGGTGTAAGGAAGGGGTTTTTGTATTGTATTTTTGTGTTCCTAGGGTATATTCCTAGGAGTGGTATAGCTGGATCGTATGGGAGCTCGATTTCCAGTTTTTGGAGGAATCTCCATATCGCTTTCCATAAAGGTTGAACTAGACGGCATTCCCACCAGCAGTGGATAAGAGTTCCTTTCTCTCCACATCCCCGCCAACACTGTTTATTCTCATTCTTTGTGATGTGTGCCATTCTCTGGGGTGTGAGGTGGTATCTCATCGTTGTTTTGATTTGCATCTCCCTGATGATTAGCGATGTGGAACATTTTTTTATGTGTCTTTTGGCCATGTGTATTTCTTCTTTGTCAAAGTGTCTGTTAATTTCTTATCCCCATTTTTTGATGGGGTTAGATGTTTTTTTCTTGTAAAGTTCTGTCAGTGCCTTGTATATTTTGGAGATTAGCCCCTTATCTGATGGGTATTGGGTGAATAGTTTCTCCCACTCAGTGGGTGGCTCTTGTATCCTGGGCAATATTTCCTTTCAGGTGCAGAAGCTTCTCAGCTTAATATATTCCCATCTGTTCATCTCTGCTTTCACTTGCTTGGAGAGTGCAGTTTCCTCCTTGAAGATGCCTGTAATGTCCTGGAGTGTTTTGCCTATGTGCTGTTTTATATATCTTATGGTTTTGGGGCTGATATCGAGGTCTTTAATCCATGTGGATTTTACCTTCATACATGATGTTAGCTGGGGGGTCTAAGTTCAATTTTTTGGAAGTGGCTATCCAATTGTGCCAACACCACTTGTTGAAGAGGCTTTCCCTGCTCCATTTAGGATTTCCTGCTCCTTTATCAAAAATTAGGTGGTTGTATGTCTGGGGAACATTTTCTGAGTATTCAAGCCTATTCCACTGATCTGAGGACCTGTCCTTATTCCAATACCATGCTGTTTTGATAACTATTGCTTTGTAGTACAGTTTAAAGTTGGGGAAAGTAATTCCTCCCATATTCTTTTTCCCAATGATTGCTTTAGCTATTCGAGGGTGTTTATTGTTCCAAACGAATTTCAAAAGTGCCTGATCCACTTCTTTGAAGAATGTCATGGGTATCTTTAGAGGGATGGCATTAAATCTGTATAATGCCTTGGGGAGTATTGCCATTTTGATGATGTTAATCCTGCCAATCCATGAGCAGGGTATGCATTTACATTTCCGTGTGTCCTCTCTTATTTCTTGGAGCAGAGTTTTATAGTTTTTCTTGTATAGGTCCTTCACATATTTAGTCAAGTTGATTCCAAGATATTTGAGTTTGTGTGGCACTATTGTGAATGGGGTTGTTTTCTTAATGTCCATTTCATTCTTATTACTATTGGTGTATAGAAAGGCCATTGATTTTTGTGTGTTAATTTTGTAGCCTGCCACCTTGCTATATGAGTCTATTGTTTCTAGAAGCTTTTTGATAGAGTCTTTAGGGTTTTCTAAGTAGAGTATCATGTCATCTGCAAACAGTGAGAGCTTGAGTTCTTCCTTTCCTATCTGGATTCCCTTGATATCCTTTTCTTGCCTAATCGCTATAGCAAGTACTTCCAGTGCTATGTTGAATAGGAGTGGTGAGAGAGGACAGCCTTGTCTTGTGCCAGAATTTAGAGGGAAGGCTTTTAGTTTTTCTCCATTGAGGATAATATTTGCCACTGGCTTGTGGTAGATGGCCTTCACTATATTGAGAAAGGCTCCCTCCATTCCCATCTTGCTGAGAGTTTTGATCAAGAATGGGTGTTGGACCTTATCAAATGCTTTCTCTGCATCTATTGATATGATCATGTGGTTTTTATTTTTCTTGTTATTGATGTTGTGTATTATGTTGATAGATTTACGGATGTTAAACCAGCCTTGCATTCCTGGAATGAAACCTACTTGATCGTAGTGGATGATCTTTTTAACGAGGCATTGAATCCTATTTGCCAGGATTTTGTTGAGGATCTTTGCATCTGCATTCATCAGTGATATTGGTCTGTAATTTTCTTTTTTGGTAGCATCTCTGTCTGGTTTAGGTATCAAGGTGATGTTGGCTTCATAAAAGCTATTTGGAAGTGTTTCTGTTTGTTCAATTTCATGAAAGAGTCTTGCCAAGATTGGCAGTAGTTCCTCTTGGAAAGTTTGATAGAATTCATTAGTGAATCCATCTGGACCTGGGCTTTTGTTTTTCGGCAGACATTTGATTACTGTTTTAATTTCATCAATGGTGATGGGGGTGTTTAGATATGCTACATCCTCTTCCTTCAACCGTGGAAGATTATAAGAGTCCAAGAATTTATCCATTTCTTCCAGGTTCTCATTTTTAGTGGCGTAGAGTTTTTCAAAGTAGTTTCTGATTACCCTTTGAATCTCTGTCATATCAGTAGTGATCTCTCCTTTTTCATTCCTGATACGAGTTATCAAGTTTCTCTCTCTCTCTTTCTTTGTTAGGTTTGCCAGTGGTCTATCAATCTTGTTTATTTTTTCAAAGAACCAACTTCTGCTTTCGTTGATCTTTTGGATTGTTTTTTGAGTTTCCACTTCGTTGATTTCTGCTCTCAGCTTTGTTATTTCCTTCTGTCTTCCTATTCTTGGGTCCTTTTGATGAGCATTTTCTAGTTCTATTAGCTGTGTCATTAAGCTACTCAGGTAAGCTCCTTCTTCCTTCCTGATGTGTGCTTGCAAATCTATAAATTTTCCTCTCAGTACTGCTTTTGCTGTGTCCCATAAGTTCTGATAGTTTGTGTCTTTATTGTCATTTGTTTCCAGGAACCTTTTTATTTCCTCCTTGATTTCATCTTGGACCCACTTGTTATTGAGCATGAGGCTGTTTAACTTCCAGGTGTTAAAGTGTTTCTTCTGAGTCCCTTTGGAGTTCACAAATAATTTCAGAGCCTTGTGGTCAGCGAAGGTAGTCTGCAAAATTTCTATCCTCTTGATCTTATGGAGGTATGTTTTATGTGCCAGCATGTAGTCTATCCTGGAGAATGTCCCATGTACATTGGAGAAGAATGTGTATCCAGGTTTCTGGGGATGGAGTGTCCTATATATATCCACTAGGCCTCTTTCTTCCATTTCTCTCCTCAGGTCTAGTATATTCTTGTTGGGTTTCAGTCTGGTTGACCTATCCAGTGTTGACAAAGCCGTGTTAAGGTCCCCCACAATTATTGTGTTGTTGTTGATATTATTTTTCAGATTTTTAACAGTTGTATTAAATATTTTGCTGGCCCCTCATTCGGTGCATATATGTTTAGGAGAGTGAATTCTTCCTGCTCTACGTACACCTTGATTAATATAAAATGTCCGTCTTTGTCCCTTACAACCTTCCTGAGTATAATGTTTGCATTATCTGATATTAGTATGGCCACTCCAGCTTTTTTTGGGTGTTGTTTGCTTGGATAATTTTTCTGCAGCCTTTTATTTTGAGTCTATGTTTGTTCTGACTATTCAGGTGCGTTTCTTGTAGGCAGCAGAAGGTTGGATTGAGTTTTTTGATCCATTTAGCCACTCTGTGTCTCTTAACTGGTGCATTTAGTCCATTGACATTGAGAGAAAGAATTGTCCTGGGATTTAACGCCATCATTATTTCAAAATTTGGTGTGTCTTTTGGGTAGTCTTGTCTTAGATTAGGTCTTTCAGTTTTTCTCTTAAGACTGGTTTTGTGTCTGTGAAGTTTCTGAGCTGTTTTTTGTCTGTGAAACCATGTATTCTTCTGTCAAACCGGAAAGTGAGTTTTGCTGGGTATAGTATTCTGGTTGAAGCATTCATTTCATTCAGTCTTGTCACAATATCCCACCACTGCTTTCTGGCATTGAGTGTTTCTGGTGACAGGTCTGCTGTAAATCTCAGGGAAGCTTGCTTGAACGTGATTTCCCCTTTTGATCTTGCTGTTTTCAGAATTCTGTCTCTATCTGTGGGATTTGTCATTGTGACTAGGATGTGTCTTGGGGTGGTTTTTCTGGGGTCTCTTTTGGTTGGTACTCTTCGGGCATGCAGGATTTGATGACATATATTCTTTAGCTCTGGAAGTTTTTCTTTAATGATGTTCTTGACTGTTGATTCTTCCTGGAAATTTTCTTCCTGGGTCTCTGGGACTCCAATGATTCTTAAGTTGTTTCTGTTGATCTTGTCATAGACTTCTATTTTCATCTGTTCCCATTCTTTGACTAATTTTTCCATTGTCTGCTCATTTGCTTTAAGTTTTTTGTCCAATCTCTCCTGCTGTATGGAATTGTTATGTATCTCATCTTCCACAGCACCAAGTCTATTCTCAGCTTCTGATACCCTGTCCCAGAGCTTATCCATTTTGTCATTCACTTCGTTTACTGACTTTTTCAGTCCTGTTAGTTGACATGTTATATCAGTTTGGAGTTTTGTGATTTCTGTCTTCATATTTTCTTGGTTCTTATTAGTGTTCTGTTCAACTCGATCCATGGTTTCTTGGAGTCCATTGAGCATCTTCCATATTGCTAGTCTAAAGTCCTTTTCTGAGAGGTTGATTAGTTGGTTGGTCATGATCTGGTCCTCAGAATTGTCATCTTCATTCTCTATGTCTGATGCTGGCCTGAGTTGTTTCCCTATTGTCACACTTGTATTGTGGGGTTTTCTACGTGTTGTGGTGGTATTCATTGTCTATATGATGCAGGCAACACACTCCTCTGGCTCCTCCCTTTCTGGATGGGCTGACTTGCCTCTAAGGGAGGGGAGACCTCCGTGGATGAAGCCTCACACTGGGTCAAATCTTAGGCCCGAGCATGCAACAGAGAAGACAGTCCGGAGAGAAATATTTGCTTCTGTGATATAGCGCCGTTCTTAGTGTGATTTTTCCTTCTTGTTGCAATGGTGTTCTTTCCTTAGAAAGATTGCACGGCCGCATAGTGAAGCAGAGCGGCCGTGCTCCACTGGAGCCTCTTTTTTCCCCACTCGCAAGAGTTTCACCAAGAGGACAGTAGACAGACATAGACAGGTCACACTCACAGTTTTTCACAGTTGGGCCCCACTGGGCCGGTGTACTTTCGCGGATTTTCCCCGCCTGGTGTCACACACAGGGAGCCGGCTTTTGCAAAGCCTAGCCAGTTTTCATGCTCTGTAGTCCCTCCCTGAAAATGGCGTCTGGGCGAGTGAGGTTTCTGGAGCCTCTTTTTGCCCCACTCGCAAGAGTTTCATGCAAGAGGACAGTAGACAGACATAGACAGGTCACACTCACTGTTTTTCACAGTTGGGCCCCACTGGGCCGATGTACTTTCGCGGATTTTCCCCGCCTGGTGTCACACACAGGGAGCCGGCTTTTGCAAAGCCTAGCCAGTTTTCATGCTCTGTAGTCCCTCCTTGAAAATGACGTCTGGGCAAGCGAGGTTTCTGGAGCCTCTTTTTGCCCCACTCGCAAGAGTTTCACGCAAGAGGACAGTAGACAGACATAGACAGGTCACACTCACAGTTTTTCACAGTTGGGCCCCACTGGGCCGGTGTACTTTCACGGATTTTTCCCGCCTGGTGTCACACACAGGGAGCCGGCTTTTGCAAAGCCTTGCCGGTTTTCATGCTCTGAGGCATAGTATTTTTTACATTTCCATGTACATGCATATTAGCTTAAGTTAACCTCAAATTTTAAGTGGGTGCATTTTAAGGATTAGAGTCAAAGGAGCACAGTAAAAATGGTGTTAGAGTGGCAATTGTTTGAATAGGCCCACCAAAATATGAGAGGCATGGAAAGGAATAACCTTGGCCTAAATACAAAGAGATCCTACCCCTGAAGTTTCCTGGCATAAGACCAACTCTAGGCTTCAGGCAAGTTATCGTCCGATCCAAGACATTGTCCGTAGTGCCAACACACTTTTCACACAGTCTCTGTTGTTGGTATCATGTTTCTGTATTAAAGATTCTGGAATCTGCATGTCCTACAATGAAGTCATGATGTGGAGTGTCTTCTTGTTTCACCTCACCATGAAAGGGCAACGCAGGAAGCCCAGGACAACGTCCTTGAGTTGATTCAAGTGCTATTGCTTTGCACCTTCTATGGAGAAGGTTCTAGAGACTATGGAACCAAAGAAGTCCTCACACAATAAATTGCAATTAGTTTTAAAAAGGGTCAACTTTGTTTATCTCTTCTGGAGTAGGAAAATATGTTACAATTGTTCATTTTATCAAGTATGTGCTACTGATTTTTTTCAGCCCAGATATTATTTATTTATGTTCTCTTTTTTCCCTCTTCCCCCATTTCAATATATCTTTAGGAGAATTTCTAACCTTTAGGTGATATTTCTTGAAATATTGTGTGTGTGTTTGTGTGTGTGTGATCATTCCTGAGAGTACTAAAAGGAACGTGCAAAGATGGGCTCTTGTATGCAAATCATGTGCTCCAACTCCTTGAGCCAGCTTTCTGGCATTATATCTTGAAATATTTTGAGAAACAGCATGTGTACTCATAGTGTAATATTAAAAAAAACATAGTATTAAAAAAACCCATAGTATTAGAGTAATGCCCAAAACAATAGAAATGAAGGCCAGGAAGACTGGCCCATGGTAGGAAGCGTACCATCTAGGTGTGGAGTTGGCAAGGTATTAGGGTAAAGAGGGGCACCATGACAATGATAGTTGGAAACGATCACTCTGGACAAGAATTGGGTGCGGAAAGGAAGGAAAGTGATAGGCATGATACCCTTTCAGTAACAGCATTGCAAACTAAAGTATCTAAGAGGAAAAAAAGAGAAAAGTATCTGCCACAGAGCAGTTTAGGTGTGGAGAAGAGGGAAACTGGGAACATTGGTGACAGAAAGTGTGCAATGGTAAAGGGATAGGCAATGGTAAAGGGAATATTATATGACTGAAACTCAACCATCAACATTTTTTTTTGGGTCACACCCGGCGATGCTCAGGGGTTACTCCTGGCTGTCTGCTCAGAAATAGCTCCTGGCAGGCACGGGAGACCATATGGGACACCGGGATTCGAACCAACCACCTTTGGTCCTGGATCGGCTGCTTGCAAGGCAAACGCCGCTGTGCTATCTCTCCGGGCCCCCATCAACAATTTTTTTTTTTGGTTTTTGGGCCACACCTGGCGTTGCTCAGGGGTTACTCCTGGCTGTCTGCTCAGAAATAGCTCCTGGCAGGCACGGGGGACCATATGGGACACCGGGATTCGAACCAACCACCTTTGGTCCTGGATCGGCTGCTTGCAAGGCAAAAGCCGCTGTGCTATCTCTTCGGGCCCCCATCAACAATTTTTTAACTATGGATCTTACAATGATTCAATAAGAGTCTTTAAAAAGTTTTTAAAAATAGCATGCTCAGGAAGTGGAAACTTTGGTGTGGTGCTAATATATTATATTAACATATTTATAAATCATGAGGTCTAAAATAATAAAAAAATGCTATCTCTGTTCAAGAGCTTGAATAACATTAGAATGAAAAAGATTCCTATAATTAATAACAGGCATTTCTCTATTTTACTTTTTTTTTTTTTTTTTGCTTTTTGGTTTTGGGCTACATCTGGTGATGCTCCTGGCATGAGGGACCATATGGGACGCAGGGGTTTGAACTGAGGTCAGTCCTGGATCAGCCACGTGCAAGGTAAATGCCCTACTACTGTGCTATCACTCCAGCTCCTTTATTTTTATTTAAAAATTTTTATTACTAAAGAATAAATTTTTTTTAACACCACCCATCACCAGTGCAACATTCCCATCACCAATGTCCCAAGTCTCCCTCCTCCCCACCCGACCCCCGCCTGTACTCTAAACAGGTTCTCAATTTCCCTCATACATTCTCATTATTAGGACAGTTCAAAATGTAGTTATTTATCCAACTAAACTCATCACTCTTTGTGATGAGCTTCCTGAGGTGAGCTGGAAGTTCCAGCTCTTTTCTCTTTTGTGTCTGAAAGTTATTATTGCAAGAATGTCTTTCATTTTTCTTAAAACCCATAAATGTGTGAGACCATTCTGCGTTTTTCTCTCTCTCTCTGACTTATTTCACTCAGCATAATAGATTCCGTGTACATCCATGTATAGGAAAATTTCATGACTTCATCTCTCCTGACAACTGCATAATATTCCATTGTGTATATGTACCACAGTTTCTTTAGCCATTCGTCTGTTGAAGGGCATCTTGGTTGTTTCCAGAGTCTTGCTATGGTAAATAGTGCTGCAATGAATATAGGTGTAAGGAAGGGGTTTTTGTATTGTATTTTTGTGTTCGTAGGGTATATTCCTAGGAGTGGTATAGCTGGATCGTATGGGAGCTCGATTTCCAGTTTTTGGAGGAATCTCCATATCGCTTTCCATAAAGGTTGAACTAGATGGCATTCCCACCAGCAGTGGATAAGAGTTCCTTTCTCTCCACATCCCCGCCAACACTGTTTATTCTCATTCTTTGTGATGTGTGCCATTCTCTGGGGTGTGAGGTGGTATCTCATCGTTGTTTTGATTTGCATCTCCCTGATGATTAGTGATGTGGAGCACTTTTTCATGTGTCTTTTGGCCATCTGTATTTCTTCTTTGTCAAAGTGTCTGTTCATTTCTTCTCCCCATTTTTTGATGGGATTAGATGTTTTTTTCTTGTAAAGTTCTGTCAGTGCCTTGTATATTTTGGAGATTAGCCCCTTATCTGATGGGTATTGGGTGAATAGTTTCTCCCACTCAGTGGGTGGCTCTTGTATCCTGGGCACTATTTCCTTTGAGGTGCAGAAGCTTCTCAGCTTAATATATTCCCATCTGTTAATTTCTGCTTTCACTTGCTTGGAGAGTGCAGTTTTTTCCTTGAAGATGCCTTTAGCCTCAATGTCCTGGAGTGTTTTACCTACGTATTGTTCTATATATCTTATGGTTTTGGGGCTGATATCGAGGTCTTTAATCCATTTGGATTTTACCTTCGTACATGATGTTAGCTGGGGGTCTAAGTTCAATTTTTTGCAAGTGGCTACCCAGTTTTGCCAACACCACTTGTTGAAGAGGCTTTCTTTGTTCCATTTAGGATTTTTTGCTCCTTTATCAAAAATTAGATGATTGTATGTCTGGGGAACATTCTCTGAGTATTCAAGCTTATTCCACTGATCTGAGGGCCTGTCTTTATTCCAATACCATGCTGTTTTGATAACTATTGCTTTGTAGTAAAGTTTAAAGTTGGGGAAAGTAATTCCTCCCATATTCTTTTTCCCAATGATTGCTTTAGCTATTCGAGGGTGTTTATTGTTCCAAATAAATTTCAAAAGTGCCTGGTCCACTTCTTTGAAGAATGTCATGGGTATCTTTAGGGGGATCGCATTAAATCTGTACAGTGCTTTGGGGAGTATTGCCATTTTAATGATGTTAATCCTGCCAATCCATGAGCAGGGTATATGCTTCCATTTCCGCGTGTCCTCTCTTATTTCTTGGAGCAGAGTTTTATAGTTTTTCTTGTATAGGTCCTTCACATATTTAGTCAAGTTGATTCCAAGATATTTGAGTTTGTGTGACACTATAGTGAATGGAGTTGTTTTCTTAATGTCCATTTCTTCCTTATTAGTATTGGTGTATAGGAAGGCCATTGATTTTTGTGTGTTAATTTTGTAGCCTGCCACCTTGCTATATGAGTCTATTATTTCTAGAAGCTTTTTGATAGAGTCTTTGGGGTTTTCTAAGTAGAGTATCATGTCATCTGCAAACAGTGAGAGCTTGACTTCTTCCTTTCCTATCTGGATTCCCTTGATATCCTTTTCTTGCCTAATCGCTATAGCGAGTACTTCCAGTGCTATGTTGAATAGGAGTGGTGAGAGAGGACAGCCTTGTCTTGTGCCAGAATTTAGAGGAAAGGCTTTCAGTTTTTCTCCATTGAGGACAATATTTGCCTCTGGCTTGTGGTAGATGGCCTTAACTATATTGAGAAAGGTTCCCTCCATTCCCATCTTGCTGAGAGTTTTGATCAAGAATGGGTGTTGGACCTTGTCAAATGCTTTCTCTGCGTCGATTGATATGATCATGTGATTTTTATTTTTCTTGCTGTTGATGTTGTGTATTATGTTGATAGATTTACGGATGTTAAACCAGCCTTGCATTCCTGGAATGAAACCTACTTGATCGTAGTGGATGATCTTCTTAATGAGGCATTGAATCCTATTTGACAGGATTTTGTTGAGGATCTTTGCATCTGCATTCATCAGCGATATTGGTCTGTAATTTTCCTTTTTCGTAGCATCTCTGTCTGGTTTAGGTATCAAGGTAATATTGGCTTCATAAAAGCTATTTGGAAGTTTTCCTATTTTTTCAATTTCATGAAAGAGTCTTGCCAGGATTGGTAGTAGTTCCTCTTGAAAGGTTTGAAAGAATTCATTAGTAAATCCATCTGGGCCTGGGCTTTTGTTTTTGGGCAGACATTTGATTACTTTCTTAATTTCCTCAATAGTAATGGGTGTGTTTAGATATGCTACATCCTCTTCATTCAATCGTGGAAGATTATAAGATTCCAAAAATTTATCCATTTCTTCCAGGTTTTCATTTTTAGTGGCATAGAGTTTCTCAAAGTAGTTTCTGATTACCCTTTGAATCTCTACCATATCAGTAGTGATCTCTCCTTTTTCATTCCTAATACGAGTTATCAAGTTTCTCTCTCTTTCTTTCTTTGTTAGTTTTGCCAGTGGTCTATCAATCTTGTTTATTTTTTCAAAGAACCAACTTCTGCTTTCGTTGATCTTTTGGATGGTTTTTCTGGTTTCCACTTCATTGATTTCTGCTCTCAGCTTTGTTATTTCCTTCTGCCTCCCTATTTTTGGATCCTTTTGTTGAGCACTTTCTAATTCTATGAGCTGCGTCATTAAGCTATTCAGGTATGCCCCTTCTTCTTTCCTGATGTGTGCTTGCAAAGCTATAAATTTTCCTCTCAGTACTGCTTTTGCTGTGTCCCATAGGTTCTGATAAATTGTGTCTCCATTGTCATTTGTTTTCAGGAAGGTTTTGATTTCCTCTTTGATTTCATCTCGGACCCACTGATTATTCAGTATGAGGCTATTTAACTTCCAGGTGTTAAAATTTTTCTTCTGTGTCCCTTTGTAGTTTATATATAATTTCAGGGCTTTGTGGTCAGCAAAGGCAGCCTGCAAAATTTCTATCCTCTTGATATTATGGAGATATGTTTTGTGTGCTAACATGTAGTCTATCCTAGAGAATGTCCCATGTACATTAGAGAAAAATGTGTATCCAGGCCTCTGGGGGTGGAGTGTCCTGTATATATCTACTAGGCCTCTTACTTCCATTTCTCTCCTCAGGTCTAGTATATTCTTGTTGGGTTTCAGTCTGGTTGACCTGTCTAGTGTTGACAATGCCGTGTTGAGGTCTCCCACAATTATTGTGTTGTTATTGATATTATTTTTCAGATTTGTCAACAGTTGTATTAAATATTTTGCTGGCCCCTCATTCGGTGCATATGTTTAGGAGGGTGATTTCTTCCTGCTGTACATATCCCTTGATTAATACAAAATGTCCATCTTTGTCCCTTACTACTTTCCTAAGTATAAAGTTTGCATCATCTGATATTAATATGGCCACTCCTGCTTTTTTTTGGGTGTTGTTTGCTTGGATGATTTTCCTCCAGCCTTTTATTTTGAGTCTATGTTTGTTCTGACTATTCAGGTGCGTTTCTTGTAGGCAGTAGAAGGTTGGATTGAGTTTTTTGATCCATTTAGCCACTCTGTGTCTCTTAACTGGTGCATTTAGTCCATTGACATTGAGAGAAAGAATTGTCCTGGGAGTTAGTGCCATCTTTATATTAAAGTTTGGTGTGTCTGTTGGTAAGCCTTGTCTTAAAGTATGCCGTTCAGTTTTTCTTTTAAGAATGGTTTTGAGTCTGTGAAGTTTTTGAGCTGTTGTTTGTCTGTGAAACTATGTATTGTTCCTTCAAACCTAAAAGTGAGTTTTGCTGGGTGCAGTATTCTAGGCGAAGCATTTATTTCATTGAGTTTTGTCACTATGTCCCACCACTGCCTTCTGGCCTTGAGTGTTTCTGGTGATAGGTCTGCAGTAAATCTCAAGGATGTTCCCTTAAATGTAATTTCTCTTTTCGATCTTGCTGCTTTCAGAATTCTGTCTCTATCTATGGGATTCGTCATTGTGACTAGGATGTGTCTTGGGGTGCTTTTTCTGGGGTCTCTTTTAGTTGGCACTCTTTGGGCATGCAGGATTTGATCACATGTATTCATTATCTCTGGTAGTTTCTCTTTCATGATGTTCTTGACTGTTGATTCTTCCCGGAGATTTTCTTCCTGAGTCTCTGGGACTCCAATGATTCTTAAGTTGTTTCTGTTGAGCTTATCATAGACTGCTATTTTCATCTGTTCCCATTCTTTGAGTAATTTTTCCATTGTTTGATCATTTGCTTTGAGGCTTTTTCCAATTTCTTCTGCTGTATGTAATTGTTATGTATCTCATCTTCCAGTGTACTGATTCTATCCTCAGCTGCTGTTAACCTGTGGGAAATCTCAAACATGTTTTTCTTCAATTCATCTACTGAGTTTCTCAGACCTGTTATTTGATCTGAAATTTCCGTTTGGAGTTTTCTCATTTCTATCTTCATATTCTCCTGATTCTTTTTAGTTTTCTCTTCTATACTTTGTTTGAGTTCTTTGAACATGTTCCATATTGCAACTCTAAACTCCTTATCTGAGAGACTGACTAGGTGGTTGATCATGTTCAAGTCATCAGAGTTGCCATCTTCATTCTCTATGTCTGGCACTGGCCCATGTTGTTTCCCCATTGTCACACTAGTACTGCGTGTTTTTCTACGTGTTGTGATTGTATTCATTGGCTAAATGCTGTGCACCGTCGCCAAGGGGAGCGGAGCAACCGTGCTCCTCTGGCTTCTCCCTTTCTGGGTGTGTCGACTCACCTCCACGGAAGGCTCACAGGAAGGCAGGCTGGCAGATGGGCCGCACCCAGGATGAAATCAGGCCAAAAATGCAGGACAGCAGAGTAGAGAGGCAGAAGGGTGCTGGCATCTGAGATCCAGCGAAGTTCAGTGGCTCCTCCCTTTCTGGGCGTGTCGACTCACCTCCACGGAAGGCTCACGGGAAGGCAGACTCCCCGGAAAGTTCACAGGAAGGCAGGCTGGCTGATGAGCCGCACCAAGGGTGAAATCAGGCCGAAAATGCAGGACAGCAGAGTAGAGAGGCAGAAGGGTGCTGGCATCTGAGATCCAGCGAAGTTCAGTGGCTCCTCCCTTTCTGGGCGTGTCGACTCACCTCCACGGAAGGCTCACGGGAAGGCAGACTCCCCGGAAAGCTCACAGGAAAGCAGGCTGGCTGATGAGCCGCACCAAGGGTGAAATCAGGCCGAAAATGCAGGACAGCAGAGTAGAGAGGCAGAAGGGTGCTGGCATCTGAGATCCAGCAGAGTTCCGTGGCCAAGAATAAATTCTTTAATTGATTCACTATGAGATACACAGTTACAGTTGTTCATGATTGAGTTTTAGTGTACCCAGTTTCCCTCCCCACTGCCTCTCCCTACCTGTTTCTGGTACAGACATTTTTTCTTCTCTCTCTTTTTTTCTTTTTTTCCCACTTTTAGGCACTGTGGTTTGCCATACTGTTACTACATATCACTTTATTGCTTTTCTGCACTCAGTTCTTGTCCAGAGTGATCATTTTCAACTATCATTGTCACAATGATTTCTTCTTAGCCCTAACTGCACCCCACCCCAGCTATTTGTGGCAAGCTTCCTACTATGTACTGGTCCTTCTGGACCTCTCTATTGTGTGGATAATACCAAGTACATTTTTTTAACATCCCACAAACGAATGTGATTATTCTATGTCTATCCCTTCTCTTCTGATTCATTTCACTCAGCATAACAATCTCCATATCCATCCATGCATAAGCAAATTTTATGATTTTATTTTTTCCTAATAGCTGTGTAATATTTCATTGTGTACAGGTACCACAGTTTCTTTATCCACTCATCTGTTGTTGGGCCCTTGGGTTCTTTCTATTTTGGTTATTGTGAATAGTGCTGCAATGAACATAGGAGTGCAGAGGGCTTTTCTGCATTGTGTTTTTTGGGCCCCTAGAGAATATTGCTAGGAGTAGTATTGATAAGTCATATGGAAGGTTAATTTCTAGCATTTTGAGGAATATCAATATTTCTTTCCAAAAGACTAGATCAATCAACATTTTCACTAGCAGTGAATGAGAGTCCCTATCTCCCTGCATCCGTGCCAGCACTGGTTGTCCTTGTGTTTGTGCTCTGTGGCATGAGATGATATCTCATTGCTGTTTTGATTTCCATCTCCCTGATGATTAATGCTGCAGAGCATTTTTTCATCTTCCTTTTGACCATCTGTATTTCTTCTTTGAGGAAGTTTCTGTTCATCTCTTCTCCCCATTTTTGTATGGGGTTAGTTGGAAAATGCAGTCTTTAGAATGCTTCTTAGCAGTGGATTTTTTTTTTTTTGGTTTTTGGGCCACACCCAGCGTTGCTCAGGGGTTATTCCTGGCTGTCTGCTCAGAAATAGCTACTGGCAGGCACGGGGGACCATATGGGACACTTGGATTCGAACCAACCATCTTTGGTCCTGGATCAGCTGCTTGCAAGGCAAACGCCGTTGTGCTATCAGCAGTGGATATTTTTTGTCTTGCATTTTAGTTCAATTATTTTTTTGTGTATAAATAAAATATTTATTAGTCATCATCTTAAAGAATATACAATACAGTGTAAAAAATAAACAAAAACTTGCAAAATCAAAAAAAGAAAAATATGATTTTCTTTATCCCCTCCCCATTTTCCTCTAAGTTCAACCAGCACTTTTATGCAGACTGCATAAAGATTTTCTTTTACCATAAAAAGTCATTCTTTTTTTTATTTAAACACCTTGATTACATACATGATTGTGTTTGGGTTTCAGCCATGTAAAGAACACCCCCCATCACCAGTGCAACATTCCCATCACCAATGTCCCAAGTCTCCCTCCTCCCCACCCGACCCCGCCTGGACTCTAAACAGGCTCTCCATTTCCCTCATATATTCTCATTATTAGGACAGTTCAAAATGTAGTTATTTCTCTAACTAAACTCATCACTCTTTGTGGTGAGCTTCCTGAGGTGAGCTTGAACTTTAAGCTCTATTCTCTTTTGGGTCTGAAAATTATTATTGCAAGAATGTCTTTTATTTTTCTTAAAACCCATAGATGAGTGAGACCATTTGGCGTCTCTCTCTCTCTCTGACTTTTTCACTCAGCATAATAGATTCCGTGTACATCCATGTATAG
Organism: Suncus etruscus; assembly: GCF_024139225.1. Classification (NCBI taxonomy): domain Eukaryota; kingdom Metazoa; phylum Chordata; class Mammalia; order Eulipotyphla; family Soricidae; genus Suncus; species Suncus etruscus. The sequence continues at coordinate 14,854,818 of NC_064848.1, forward strand.
GAAATTTCAAGACTTCATCTCTCCTGACAGCTGCATAATATTCCATTGTGTATATATACCACAGTTTCTTTAGCCATTCATCTGTTGAAGGTCATCTTGGTTGTTTCCAGAGTCTTGCTATGGTAAATAGTGCTGTAATGAATATAGGTGTAAGGAAGGGGTTTTTGTATTGTATTTTTGTGTTCCTAGGGTATATTCCTAGAACTGGTATAGCTGGATCATATGGGAGCTCGATTTCCAGTTTTTGGAGGAATCTCCATATCACTTTCCATAAAGGTTGACTAAACAGCATTCCCACCAGCAGTGGATAAGGGTTCCTTTCTCTCCACATCCCCGCCAACACTGTTTATTCTCATTCTTTGTGATGTGTGCCATTCTCTGGGGTGTGAGGTGGTATCTCATCGTTGTTTTGATTTGCATCTCCCTGATGATTAGTGATGTGGAGCATTTTTTCATGTGTCTTTTGGCCATTTGTATTTCTTCTTTGTCAAAGTGTCTGTCCATTTCTTCTCCACATTTTTTGATGGGATTAGATGTTTTTTTTCTTGTAAAGTTCTGTCAGTGCCTTGTATATTTTGGAGATTAGCCCCTTATCTAATGGGTATTGGGTGAATAGTTTTTCCCACTCAGTGGGTGGCTCTTGTATCCTGGGCACTATTTCCTTTGAGGTGCAGAAGCTTCTCAGCTTAATATATTCCCATCTGTTCATCTCTGCTTTCACTTGCTTGGAGAGTGCAGTTTCCTCCTTGAAGATGCCTGTAATCTCAATGTCCTGGAGTGTTTTGCCTATGTGTTGTTCTATATATCTTATAATTTTGGGTCTGATATCGAGGTCTTTAATCCACTTGGATTTTACCTTCGTATATGATGTTAGCTGGGGGTCTAAGTTCAATTTTTTGCAAGTGGCTAGCCAGTTGTGCCAACACCACTTTTTGAAGAGGCTTTCCCTCTCCATTTAGGATTTCCTGCTCCTTTATCAAAAATTAGGTGATTGTATGTCTGGGGAACATTTTCTGAATATTCAAGCCTATTCCACTGAGTGCCTGTCCTTATTCCAATACCGTGCTGATTTGATAACTATTGCTTTGTAGTAAAGTTTAAAGTTGGGGAAAGTAATTCCTCCCATATTCTTTTTCCCAATGATTGCTTTAGCTATTCAAGGGTGTTTATTGTTCCAAACGAATTTCAAAAGTGCCTGATCGACTTCTTTGAAGAATGTCATGGGTATCTTTAGAGGGATGGCATTAAATCTGTATAATGCCTTGGGGTGTATTGCCATTTCGATGATGTTAATCCTGCCAATCCATGAGCAGGGTATGCATTTTCATTTCTGCGTGTCCTCTCTTATTTCTTGGAGCAGAGTTTTATAGTTTTCTTTGTATAGGTCCTTCACATTTTCAGTCAAGTTGATTCCAAGATATTTGAGTTTGTGTGGCACTATTGTGAATGGGGTTGTTTTCTTAATGTCCATTTCATCCTTATTACTATTGGTGTATAGAAAGGCCATTGATTTTTGTGTGTTAATTTTGTAGCCTGCCACCTTGCTATATGAGTCTATTGTTTCTAGAAGTTTTTTGGTAGAGTCTTTAGGGTTTTCTAGGTAGAGTATCATGTCATCTGCAAACAGTGAGAGCTTGACTTCTTCCTTTCCTATCTGGATTCCCTTGATATCTTTTTCTTGCCTAATCGCTATAGCGAGTATTTCCAGTGCTATGTTGAATAGGAGTGGTGAGAGAGGACAGCCTTGTCTTGTGCCAGAATTTAGAGGGAAGGCTTTTAGTTTTTCTCCATTGAGGATAATATTTGCCACTGGCTTGTGGTAGATGGCCTTAACTATATTGAGAAAGGTTCCTTCCATTCCCATCTTGCTGAGAGTTTTGATCAAGAATGGGTGTTGTTTTATCAAATGTTTTCTCTGCATCTATTGATATGATCATGTGTTGCTGTGGATTATTTTATCCTGATGAGATAAAAAGTTCCTAAGCATAACCTTAGTGAGTTCATTTTCCCACTGGAAGTCAAGCGGGAGCACGAAGAGGCGAATATGAAATATGAATTATGAAATATGAAATGAATGAGACCACACAGAATGCATGGGTACTTGCGTCTAGAAAGACGAAGACAAATTTATTTTTTGAGCTGGGTAGCTTTTAAGGGTTGAGGTTTGGAATGCGGGTTGTAATTTTTGACATCAAAGAGAGTGGGAGATCGTTAGGGAAACAATGAAAGAGGTTGCTAAAATTTGCACATTAAAGAACCGATACTGAAGTTGAAAAGAAGTTTTGTTTTGGGTTAGCTTTGTTTTGGGTAAGTAGGAGAAACCAGGTAATTTTCAGGGAAGTGAGAAGAGAGAGGAATAGTTTAGAGTTTTTGGGGAAAACTGAAAATTGCTTTATTATGAGCTAAGTTTTTGGGAAAAACATGATCTTGGCACCAAGGTAGCAAAGATCACAAGAGTTGGTTAGTGGGAGACTTTTGGCGGGATTTGTACTGTCCTTCTTTGTTAGAAAGAATTACTAAGTCCTGATTTTTAATAATGGTTAAAAATAAAGAGAGAGATAGTTATAGCCACTTTAGAATTATGGCCAAACACTCCACGCAAAGGGTCAACTGATTTTGACTGCTCTAAGCGGGCCTTTTTGGTAAATAATTCCTTTTCAGGAGTGCAACACTTTTTTGATGTGTGTGCCCTTCCTGAGTGGGGTGCAACAATGTGTTTTTTATTTTTCTTGTTGTTGATGTTGTGTATTATGTTGATAGATTTACGTATGTTAAACCATCCTTGCATTCCTGGGATGAAACCTGCTTGATCATAGTGGATGATCTTCTTAATGAGGCATTGAATCCTATTTGTCAGGATTTTGTTGAGGATCTTTGCATATGCATTCATCAGTGATATTGGTCTGTAATTTTCTTTTTTCGTAGCATCTTTGTCTGGTTTAGGTATCAAGGTGATGTTGACTTCATAAAAGCTATTTGGACGTGTTTCCGTTTGTTCAATTTCATGAAAGAGTCTTGCCAGGATTGGTAGTAGTTCCTCTTGGAAAGTTTGAAAGAATTCATTAGTGAATCCATCTGGGCCTGGTCTTTTGTTTTTTGGGCAGACATTTGATTACCGTTTTAATTTCATCAATGGTGATGGGTGTGTTTAGATATGCTACATCCTCTTCCTTCAACCGTGGAAGATTATGAATCCAAGAATTTATCTATTTTCTCCAGGTTCTCATTTTTAGTGGCATAGAGTTTCTCAAAGTAGTTTCTGATTACCCTTTGAATCTCTGTCATATAGTAGTGATCTCTCCTTTTTCATTCCTAATACGAGTTATCAAGTTTCTCTCTCTTTCTTTCTTTGTTAGTTTTGCCAGTGGTCTATCAATCTTGTTTATTTTTTCAAAGAACCAACTTCTGCTTTCGTTGATCTTTCGGATTGTTTTTTGGGTTTCCACTTCGTTGATTTCTGCTTTCAGCTTTGTTATTTCCTTCTGTCTCCCTATTTTTGGGTCCTTTTGTTGAGCACTTTCTAGTTCTATTAGCTGTGTCATTCAGCTACTCAGGTAAGCTCCTTCTTCCTTCCTGATGTGTGCTTGCAAAGCTATATATTTTCCTCTCAGTACTGCTTTTGCTGTGTCCCATAAGTTCTGATAGTTTGTGTCTTTATTGTCATTTGTTTCCAGGAACCTTTTTATTTCCTCCTTGATTTCATCTCGACTTACTGGTTATTCAGTATGAGGCTGTTTAACTTCCAGGTGTTAAAGTTTTTCTTCTGAATCCCTTTGGAATTCACAAATAATTTCAGAGCCTTGTGGTCAGCGAAGGTAGTCTGCAAAATTTCTATTCTCTTGATATTATGGAGGTATGTTTTGTGTGCCAGCATGTAGTCTATCCTGGAGAATGTCCCATGTACATTGGAGAAGAATGTGTATCCAGGTTTCTGGGGATGGAGTGTCCTATATATATCCACTAGGCCTTTTTCTTCCATTTCTCTCCTCAGGTCTAGTATATTCTTGTTGGGTTTCAGTCTAGTTGACCTATCCAGTATTGACAAAGCCGTGTTAAGGTCCCCCACAATTATTGTGTTGTTATTGATATTATTTTTCAGATTTGTCAACAGTTGTATTAAATATTTTGCTGGCCCCTCATTCGGTGCCTATATGTTTACGAGAGTTATTTCTTCCTGCTCTACATACCCCTTGATTAATATAAAATGTCCATCTTTGTCCCTTACAACCTTCCTGAGTATAAAGTTTGTATTATCTGATATTAGTATGGCCACTCCAGCTTTTTGATGGGTGTTGTTTGCTTGGATAATTTTTCTCCAGCCTTTTATTTTGAGTCTATGTTTGTTCTGACTATTCAGGTGCATTTCTTGTAGGCAGCAGAAGGTTGAATTGAGTTTTTTGATCCATTTAGCCACTCTATGTCTCTTAACTGGTGCATTTAGTCCATTGACGTTGAGAGAAAGAATTGTCCTTGGATTTAATGCCATCTTTGTATTGAAATTTGGTGTGTCTTTTGGGTAGTCTTGTCTTAAATTATGTCTTTCCGTTTTTCTCTTAAGACTGGTTTTGAGTCTGTAAAGTTTTTGAGCTGTTTTTTGTCTGTGAAACCATGTATTCTTCTGTCAAACCGGAAAGTGAGTTTTGCTGGGTACAGTATTCTAGGTGAAGCATTCATTTCATTCAGTCTTGTCACAATATTCCACCACTGCTTTCTGGCATTGAGTGTTTCTGGTGACAGGTCTGCTGTGAATCTCAAGGATGCTTGCTTGAACATAATTTCCCCTTTTGATCTTGCTGTTTTCAGAATTCTGTCTCTATCTGTGGGATTTGTCATTGTGACTAGGATGTGTCTTGGGGTGGTTTTTCTGGGGTCTCTTTTGGTTGGTACTCTTCGAGCATGCAGGATTTGATCACATATGTTCTTTAGCTCTGGAAGTTTCTCTTTAATGATGTTCTTGACCGTTGATCCTTCCTGGAAATTTTCTTCCTGGGTCTCTGGGAGTCCAGTGATTCTTAAGTTCTTTCTGTTGAGCTTATCATAGACTTCTATTTTCATCTGTTCCCATTCTTTGTCTAATTTTTCCATTGTCTGTTCATTTGCTTTAAGTTATTTTCCAATCTCCTGCTGTATGGAATTGTTATGTATCTCATCTTCCACAGCACCAAGTCTATTCTCAGCTTCTGATACCCTGTCCCAGAGCTTATTCATTTTGTCATTCACTTCGTTTACTGACTTTTTCAGTCCTGTTAGTTGACATGTCATTTCAGTTTGGAGTTTTGTGATTTCTGTCTTCATATTTTCTTGGTTCTTATTAGTGTTCTCTTCAACTCAATCCATGGTTTCTTTGAGTTCATTGAGCATCTTACATATTGCTATTCTAAAGTCCTTATATGAGAGGTTGATTAGTTGGTTGGTCATGATCTGGTCCTCAGAATTGTCATCTTCATTCTATATGTCTGATGCTGGCCTGCGTTGTTTCCCCATTGTCACACTTGTATTGTGGGTTTTTCTACGTGTTGTGGTGGTATTCATTGGCTATATGATGCAGGCAGCACACTCTTCTGGCTCCTCCCTTTCTGGATGGGCCGACTTGCCTCTAAGGGAGGGGAGTCCTCCGTGGATGAAGCCTCACACAGGATCAAATCTTAGGCCCGAGCACGCAGCAGAGAAGACAGTCCAGAGATAAATGCTTGCTTCTGTGATCCAGCACAGTTCTTAGTGTGATTTTTTTCTTCTTGTTGTGATGGTGTTCTTTTCTTAGAAAGAGCGCATGGCTGTGTAGCGAAGTGGAGCTAAGTGCTCTGCTGGAGCCTCTTTTCGGCCCACTCCCAAGAGGTTCACGCAAGAGGACAGTAGACAGACACACACAGGCAGCACTCACTGTTTTTCACAGTTGGGCCCCACTCAGTTAGCAATTTCTTACTCACTCGCTCACTGGGTAGCTTCAGAATGCAGTTTTTTGGGGGTTCACTTCCCAGGGCTCTGAGGAGAGCTTCAAGGATTCATAAAAGACAGAGAAGCACAGGACAGGGCTCTTTTCAGGACCTAAGTTTCCTCAGGTTCCTCAGAAGAAGCATAGCCGGGCGGAGACTCCGCAGGTGAAGCAATCAGCACTTCACCTGGCAGTCCCCACAGTTAGCCATTTCTTACTCACTCGCTTGCTGGGTAGCTTCAGAATGCAGTTTTTGGGGTTCGCTTCCCAGGGCTCTGAGTTGAGCTTCAAGGATTCAGAAAAGACAGAGAAGCACAGGACAGGGTTCTCTTCAGATCCTCAGTTTCCTCAGAAGAAGCACAGCCGGGCGGAGACTCCGCAGGTGAAGCAATCAGCACTTCACCTGGCAGTCCCCACAGTCTGCTTTTTCTTACTCCTAGTTCAATTATTTTTAACCCTACATAATAGATTTTCTTGCACTGGAGCAATCATACAGTGGGCACCAAACTTGCGGGACATATCTGGATGGAAAATAGGTCAAAGATTCTCAGTGTTGTCCTAGAATCATTCCCATGAAGAGTAACTTCTCAGTGATCTGGAGACTTTCTTGCCTTCTCTTGCTTGTCCTTAATTGAATTTGTTGAGGAATTGAACCCCTCTCCCCCAGGGCTCCCCATTCAGGTGAATCTTGTTTTGAGAACTACTTACTAATTTTAGGATTGAATCTCACAAGTAGATGGCTTTGTTTCTAGGAAAAGTCATTGGGCATTTGTTGATTTCTCCTTGTCTAGCTGGGTGCTCATGCTCAGATTAGATCCCAGTTCTGGTTACCTGAACAGGTCAGACCACCTCCCCTAGACTATAGTGATTGACCTAGGGTGGTCATGTGCCAAAGCCCACCACAGCAAGGTAATAATCTTAGATTACCAGGAAAGGAACCGGGACTTGGAGGTCTGAATGAGAGATGAGAAATTATTCGTCTGTGCTATTGTGTGAGCTCTGAACTCAGCAGTACCTGAAGCTAGCTGGACTTGTGATCCTTCAGTATATGGCCAACAAGTCACATATTCTTTTTTCATTTTGTTTTGGGTCACATTAGGTGGTGTTCAGACCTTACTTCTGGATATGCTTAGGGATCACTACTGAGTTCTCAGCGGGCAATATGTGGATCTGGGGATAAAATCATGGTGTGCTGTATGCATGGGAAATGCCTTAATCCTTGAACTAATTCTCTCACACATAAATGAGTAATATTTTCAAAAACTACATATAGCTGGGGCCAGAGTGATAACACAGTGGGTAGGGCATTTGCTATGCACATGGCTGACCCAAGTTCAATTTTTGGCATCCCATATGGTCCCGCAAGCCTGGAGTGATTTCTGAGCAGTCCGAAGTAACCCCTGAGTGCCACTAAGTATGGCCCCAAAGCCAAAAACAAAACAAACAAAAAAACCCAATTATATATAGCTTAAGGAATATGAATTCATAGACTGAGAGACTAACTGGCATTAATATTGGTTGTCAGAAATGTCTAGTTCCCACATGCTAGGGTTTTATGCTTAAAGCCTCTTGGGCAATTGGACTATTTCTGGGGAGAAATCCAAGTATTCTTCTTTGATTGTTCTTGCTTAGTGGAATCTTAGTTCTGGGAACATCGTAATATTGGAGGACTGTGGAGATGACTCAAGTAGGCATAGCTCATACCTAACATATAGGAGGCCCTGAGATTGAATTCAGCCACAGGATGTCCATTTGCTCCTGTCATGAACTCCTTCCCTCCCCAGAATGCTGTGGAGAGGCCTAAGACCCAGAGCACCACTAGGTGTGGCCCCTATTGAAAAACAAGCATCATAGTGCAGCAGACACAAGGACATCTGGGCCAGTGTAACTTCTGTAACATACGATCATCTATCCTATGATTTACAACTCTCTCATAAACAAACATATATGAGGCATCACAGATCATAGATATTATTTGCAATGTGGAAAAACACACCTATGGGCATAAATATGTCCACATTTAGTTATATATTCCTAAGATCATTTGGGAAAGAAACACAAAACTTGCAATATTGGCAGCATCTTGGGAGAGTACCTGAGTCTTTAAGAGGTTAGACTAGGGAAGGACTCCTCACTGGAGGGCCCTTCACATGTTTTAATATTCTCTAGTCCAAAATCAATTTAAAATAGACAATTTTAAAGTTGAAGAAGGCTCCCCAGGTCCTTTCTATCCCCTCTAAGCCAGGTCTCTTAGTGGTTTTTATCACTAATCTTATTCTCATTAAACTTTTGTCATCTTAAATTCTTTAAAGTGAGACTGCAAGTGAGGAAGTGTTAGAATCTAGCTCGCTTCTCACTCATGTACTTTTCTTTTCTTTTTGTTTTTGGGGCTAACCTGGTATTACTCAGAGCTTATTCTTGGCCCTGTATTCAGGGATCACACCGGGCAGAGCTTGGAGGGCCATGCACCCATTGGAGGGTGCTGGGAATCAAACAAGGGTTGGATGTGTGTGAGGCAAATGCCATAACCACTGCTTATCTCTTCAGCAGTCCAATATAATAGTCCAATATATTTCTTAGAACCTTTCTATTTTACTTGGTCTTTGTCCTATCACTCACTCTTGAGAAAAGCTCTCAAGCTCTGATGCTGATCTAGCTATGGATGGAGGTGGAGAGAAGAGAAGCAGTAGATCCTTTGAGAACACTTCTAGGGCTTATGCCCAAGGATTTGTCTAGGTCTCAAAGTAAAGTCAACAACAGGCCCTCTGGAAGGACTCTACAAAATTCTTCTGCAGATTCTGGAACAGAGAATGATTATCCAACAAAGTCTAAATAATAAACCCCTGTCACTCAAGGACCCTTTAACTACTGATCATTCATTGAAACAGAACTTTCTAGTCTGACCTTAAATCTTTTTTTTTTTTTTAGTGAGACAAGATACTTTTTTATTGAAATTTATTTAGAGAGATGTGAAGGGAGAGAAATAGAGAAGTACATATTTAAGAGAGAGCACAGGTTTCTGTGGATATAGGAAGCAAAAAAAAAAAAAAGACAAGCAAGTGAGATATATGTTCAAGGCTGAAGAATGAGCTTGGGAACATGTTTAAACTTTTAACTTTTAATCTTTAACTGCCTGATATAAGTCCCTGAACCATCATTTTGTTCTTTGGATACTATATCATCTTTACAGATTGCTAGCCCCGAATAACCTTGAATAAACCTTGTTCCCCCCCACTTGCATCAACTCAAAATATTTTTTTTAAATTAAATCAAAATGAGCTACAAAGTTAAAAAGTTATTGATGGTTTTCCTGTCATACAATGTTCAAACACACATTCCTTCACCAATGTTCCTTTCCTGCAACTAATTTCCCCAGTTACACCTTCCATCCCCCGTTCCTATCCCAATAGAAATTGTTTGCCTATACTATGGCAAACAATCTCCCTTTGCCCCTACCTTTTACTTTTAGGCATCATGGTTTGCAATACTGTTATTGAAGGGGTATAATTCATATCACTTTACTTCCTTTAGATTCTTGGTTCTTGTACAGAGCGATCATCTGTAATTATTATTGGCATAGTGATCCCTTCTCTGTGTTAACTGCACTTCCCATCCATCATCTGTATTGTCTTTTGCATCAACTTTTGTCTCTTGAATATTTGTTTGAGAGAGAGAAAGAGAGAGAGAAAGAGAGAGAGAATCCAAGTGGGGCGTAGGGTAACACTAGAGAAATGATTCACAGTCAGTCAGAAGATATCCAGCTTTATTTCAAGGCCCTAATAGCCATGCACATTTCTCTACATGGCTTCTCAGCTAAGATTTTCTTTCAGCTCTTTTTCTTTCCCTCTAAGCAAGCACCCTTCCTGCATCTGCACTTTCTCTCCCCTCCACCCCCATCCAGCCTTATTTTTTATTCCCAGCAGCTGCCTTTCCATGGTGTGGGTGGGTCTGACCATACAAGTGGTATAAACAGGAAATTGCGGGAGGGGTAATAAGTGGCCACAGGGTCAAGTTTCCTTTCCAGACATTTTGGGGGGCAGGAGTCCTGCTTGAGAAACCAAAGTGAACTAGAGCACTGAGGACCCAGGAGCTCCTGGAAAGACCCACCTCCACGGCACAGATACAGGACAAGGCAAAGTAAACTGCCTGTGCCTTCACGTGAAAGAAAGGACAGGAAGCCACAGCTCACAGTGCGCATGGGAACAGCAGAGAAAATGAGCAGAGAGCAAATTGGGCCTGAAAGAAGCAGAAGGGAAACCAAGAACATTCTAGCAGCCACCTCGCAAAGAGGAAGGCGGTAGCATTCTGCACCATCAGTATTAGGAATTTGTTGTCTTCAGGGACAAGGAGAAGACTAAAATGTTGAGAAATTTTGTGTTAGGATCAGTTATATCAACAACGTGATACATTTTCTTTAAATAAATAATTTAAATTAAAAAATAAAATAAAATGTTGAGAGATTTAAAATATGGTCTTTGAAGTTATAAAAGTAGAAAATAAAATAAATGAAAAACACAGAGGAATGAGCTTCGAGAGAAACAGGAGCCCAAGAGGACAGTGTTCATGGCCTCAGCTTTGTCAGTCCACCTACCTATAGGGACAGATCTCTGGAAGCATAGGGAAACCCTTGGTAGGGAAAATCCAATTGCATTTAAATCTTTGCAGTCAGGCAAAAATTATCATTTGCAGAATGAAAAGGTCACCTAGTGGCCAGCACTTGAAATAGAAGAAAACATGTTTGTAGTTTTGTTTAGGGGTCACATTTGGTGGTGCTCAGGGGTTGCTCTAAGATCTATATTCTGGGATCTCCTGACAATGCTCAGGGGACCTTACAATGATTGGGACTGAACCTGAGCTTCCTATGTGCAGTTTGGACATTCAACCCATTGAGCAATCACTCTAACCCAGAAAATAGATTTTTTTTTTTTTGTTTTTGGGTCACACCTGGCAGCGCTCAGGGGTTACTCCTGGCTTTACACTCAGAAATTGCTCCTGGCAGGCTCGGAGGACCATATGGAATGCCAGCATTCGAACCACTATCCTTCAGCATGCAAGGCAAACGCCCTACTGCCATGCTATCTCTCTGGCCCCAGAAAGTAGATTTTTTTTTTTTGACAACTAGATCCATCTTCTTAGTATTTTTAAGAGCATGAAAAGATTCTAACTACCACAAGAAAGGCATTGCTTACAAAGGTGCAAGATGTGCTGGATGTCAAATGAACAATGGCTGCTTGCAAGATGAGAGTGATTGTTGATACCCAGTAAAGAACACATTGAATTCTATTGAAGTCACCACGTTTTCCTCTTCATATAAAAATTTTTCCACTTCAAAATATGTTGATCAAAGTTCATTATTTGATTTTTTTTCAAAGTATGTTAACAAAGGTTCATCAAAGTTCACATTATTTGATTATTTTTCTCAAGATCTTAGATATATCGAGTCAAGCAGGATATAATTTGGCCTTTCAGGAAATGAGTAAAAGGTATACTCTATAGCCATTTGATAGGCTTACCTTTTGGGTATACTTTACAGATATCAAGAACTTTAATGTTTTATCGTAACTTCTTTGGAAAGCCGAGATAACTTTCTGTTAGCTTGTTTTCAAAGGAAGGCAGATGCATCCATTAATAAGTAATTAAAAATTAATGGCAGATCGCTTTGTGCTTTTGTCATTTATCTTGGAAAAAGTTCAAAGAATGCCTCCATCAGAACAACCTTTTTTCATTTATATTTATTTATCATGTAATGCGTTTTCTTTATGCCTGTCCTGATGAAAAAAATATTGACTAGAGCAATAACACAATGGATAGAGCACACAATCAATCGGATTTGATTTCCAGCATCCAATATGGTCCCCTGAGCCCACTAGTAGTAATTTTTGAACACAAAGCCAGGAATAACCAATCCTTGAGCACCACTAGGTGTGGCCCAAAATATAAAAAAAAGAAAGAATAGAATTTCTCTCACCTTTGTTCCATTGTAACAGAGAAGAGTGATGGTCATACATGTATTATATATTAAAAAGTGTGGGAAGTCTCATATATTCCAAGGAGTGATGTATTTCCAAATAAAAGTTATTGTCAAATAATTGTTTTATAGGTATAATAGGTTATGTGGCCTTAGTCAATCACATACTAAACATAAAAATAACTAAATGCAAAGAAAAAAGTTATTTCACAGTTAAAGTTTTATGATCCCAGATTTTTTTTTTTTTTTTGTTTTTGGGTCACACCCGGCGGTGCTCAGGGGTTACTCCTGGCTGTCTGCTCAGAAGTAGCTCCTGGCAGGCATGAGGGACAATATGGGGCACCTTTGGTCCTGATCGGCTGCTTGCAAGGCAAACACCGCTGTGCTATCTCTCCGGGCCCTCCAGATTTTCTTTAATTAATATTCATGCACATTTTTATTGGAGAAATAAGATAAAGTAATTAAGAATTTATAGATAAGGGCTGGAGAGATAGCATGCAGAAGGACAGTGATTCGAATCCCGGCATCCCATATGGTCCTCCGAGCTTGCCAGGAGCAATTTCTAAGCATAGAGCCAGGAGTAATCACTGAGCACTGCCAGATGTGACCCAAAAACCAAAAACCAAAAATAAAAAAAAAGAATTCATAGATAAAATTTCGTTTTTCTTTTACTTCTCTTTCCATGCTTGCTCTGATGACTTCAATGTACCAATAACAAGGAAGTCTAGAACCCTAACCATTTATCCTTAACTCCAATAACAACAGGACTCTAGGCCCTGGCACTCCTTTCTTTCCACTCAAACTCTCTGATGCCCAGGCGTGTGAAGTAATCTCTAGATCTTGTAAGTCACAAACTTCTATTTTTCCAAATTTTTCTGATGACTCAAGGACTGATTTCATCCTTATATTGATGTCATTAAAATGGGGAAGTCTGGGGGTCGGAGAGATAGCATGGAGGTAAGGCGTTTGCCTTTCATGCAGGAGGTCATTGGTTTGAATCCCGGCGTCCCATATGGTCCCCCTGCCAGGAGCAATTTCTGAGTCTGGAGCCAGGAATAACGCCTGAGCACTGCCGATGTGACCCAAAAACCACACACACACACACACACACACACACACACACACACACACACACACACACACACACACACACACACATACACACACACAAAGGGGAAAGTCTAGGGACTGAAGCAAAAGTATAACGCATGCAGCCAAATCAGATTCAATCCCCAGTACCCCATAGAGTCCCCAGGATGACCCTCATGGAGTGGTCCATGAGCTTAACATTAGAGTAAGCCTTGAGCATCTGGGTGTGACCCCAAATGAGCAAAACAAACAAACAAACAAACAAATAAACAGGGAAGTTTGTAGAAAATTTGTCTGGACCCAGATTAGTGCTTCCATTTCTAGTACAGATACTCCTCACTTAACGACCTACCTGTTTAGCAACCGCTCGCACTTACAACCATCTATCTCTTCACCGTTATTTTATTTTAAATATCCTTTTTCCATCTTGTACACTCTACAGTACAGTACTGTGGTTTTTGGTGCTTTAATGTACCTACTTTACTAACTTTATGTTCTGTAATACATTGCAGGATGGTGTGTAAATTACACAACCTATGCAAATTAAAACAAGTGGAAGTTTTCAGTTTGATCTTTCTCTTTATTTTACTTATTCAGAACATTGTATTGTCAAATACTATGCATATACTGTACTAGTGTATACAGTGCATGCAGTTCCTCACTTAACGACCAAGTGGTTGAAACAGAACTTGGTCATTAAGCGAGGAGTATTTGTAATTAGTTTTATTATCAATAGGCTTAACAAGACACAAAGCACAGCACATACATACATCACTAAAAGTCAAATTCCATTCTTTATCATGTAATTGTTCCTTTTTCTTCAATTTTCTCCCCTCTTTCCTTTCTTGAGGCTATCTTTTTTTTGAGGGAGGCACACCCTGTAACGCTCAGGGGTTACTCCTGGCTTGGGGGACCATATGGGACGCCGGAGGATGGAACCGCGGTTCGTCCTAGACTAGTGCCTTACCTCTAGCGCCACCGTGCGGGCCCCTCTCTTTCCTTTCTTTACCAGTCCTATAGTGGTGTTATAGTAGAGTCAATTTGACTCTACAATGTTAATTTTTATTTTTGTTTGGTTCAATTTTCTATTTCGTTATATAAATGAAATCATATATATATATGTCTCTTTCTTACTTATTTCACTAAGTGTAGCACCCGGTAAATCCTTGTAGGTTGTTGCATTGGTGGGAGTCAATCATTTTTCTTTATAGTTGAGTAATATTACATTTATGTATCACATCTACTCTATTGAATTATGTCTTTGAGTACTTAGATTATTTCTAATCCTTGGCTGACATATATAGATGCTGTGATGTACATTGGGATTCATATTTATTCTAGAATTAATGTTTTCATTTTCTTCATGTAAATACCTGAAATCAAAATCACTGGATCATAAGAAATTTTTATTTTTAATTTTTTTGAAAACTTCCCTTGCTGCTCTCCATAATGAGTGCTGCATTATCACCATCATCATCATCATCATCATCATCATCATCATCATTTCAGTTCTTGGGCCACATCTAGCAGTGCTCAGAAATTACTCCTACCAGGCTCTGGAGACCATGTGGATGCTAGGGATAGAACCCAAGTGGGCCATGTGCAAGGCAAATGTCCTACCCACTGTGCTTTTGCTCTGGCCCCATGAGTGCATTAATTTACATTCCAACCATGAGTGTGCAAGAGTTCCCTTCTGACAACAAAAATTCAGACTCGTTTTATGTCTTTTGAATAATAGTTATTATTACAGGCATGAGATGTAGTCTTGATTTTAGAAGATTAAGTTTTATTCAGGCTTTTTTCATAGTAATTTGTGTATTTTCCTAGAAGTTAAACTTCTAAGGATGAAACTCCTAATGACTGGTATATTCTAATAAATTTACAACATGTAGTCAACTTTCTTTGCAGGTCCCCTTTGTATTATAGATGCTTAATTGTGAACTTTCCAAAGCTTTCTTTCCAGTTATAGAATTAATTTAATACCTTATATCCACATAAAATATTTTATTTGCTTACTGATTTAGTTTTTTGACTTACATAGATAGTGTTTAGGGCTCACTCTTGATTCTATGCTCAAGAATTATTCCTGGTGGTACTAGGGGGACCATACAGGAATTGAACTATCTCTCTAGCACAGGAGAAAGACTTTAATAAGTACTGAAGAGGACAAAGTTGTCATAAAATGAAACATTGCAGGAAATAGTTTTTAATAAATAATATCTGTTGTTTAAACTGTATACATTAACCTCTACAGAATTTAATAACTGCTTTGATCTATGACAAATGGATTGATTACATTTTACTATGAGAAAATGCGAAACATGTGCTTTTCTGTCTTTTTGAACATATTTTTGAACCATAAAATACAGTAAATTATTTGGTGGTTGAATTTTAGTCATACAATATTCCAACACTCATCCCTTCACCAGTGTTTGTTCCCCATCACCAGTTTCCCCAGTTTTACTCTGTTCTCCTACTCCCTCTGTGGAAGACACTTTCCTCTATCTTTTTTCTTCTCAAATCATTTTTTTGTAAAAATATTTAGGTTTCATAAAAAATATTTTAGCATATATACAGGAAGGAAGTTTTTTCTCACTGAGTAGGTTCTGCTCCTAATACAAATAGGGGATCCCAAAAGTCTGTTGAGACCCTTAAACCCTCATTCAGAAAAACATAGAGTTAAAGGGTTGGTTTAGATGATAAGGACAAGTTCAAAGCTTCTGTCATCATCAACCCCCACCCCAAACATTTGGGACACCCTAAGAGGAGGGTCTACTCAGGGGATCTGGGGATGTTTTCATAGTGGAAACAAGGAAAGTTCAGATATGTGCCTGGGCTCTTCTCTTAGTGTCAAATAAAAAGTCCTGGGAGCTGGGATCTTGACTAACCCTTGCTTGAGAGAGCTGGGATGGAGCCCTGTATGCTGGGCCATTCCTGAAAGAAAACCAGTTGTACACACTGACTTTGGTTTGATCCCTGGCATCACATATGGCCCCTGAGCCCTAGCCGTGATTTCTGAGCACAGAGCAGAATTAAGCCCTGAGTACTTAAGAACTGCCAGGTATGCAACCTACCCCCATCTCCCATCCAGCTCAAAAAAAAAAAAAAAAAGAAACAGTGGTTTCTTTGGTTTTATATGTTATACTACAGAGGCCATCAAAAAGGAGATACTGAAGTAATTAAGCTAAATAGTCAAACAGAAGCTATAGCTTGTCATTCAATGTATACTTCATTCAGAGAATATTTCTATTGAGCTGAAATATTCTTGCAGGAGAACAATGTATGGTATAGTGTAGTTTCTAAAAAAAAGAACCTGAAGAAAGGTTTACTAGATAAGGAAAACTATTTATTCTCCATATGATGCAGTAGAAAATTATTTAAGAATTATATGAGCTTTCCCATTTGGAAAGAGATGCTCCAACAATAGGAAAAAAAAAAAGAAACATCTTCCCAGGGAATGGAGGTATTCACTAGGACAGCGAAAGAGATAAGTCAGAGGGGCCGGAGAGATAGCATGGAGGTAAGGCATTTGCCTTTCATGCAGGAGGTCATCAGTTCGAATCCCGGCGTCCCATATGGTCCCCCGTGCCTGCCAGGAGCAATTTCTGAGCGTGAAGCCAGGAATAACCCTTGAGCACTGCCGGGTGTGACCCAAAAACCACACACACACACACACACACACACACACACACACAAAAAAAAAAAAACACAAACGAAAGAGATAAGTCAGAGTAGAACTTTTTGTGATGTTCATGATTAATTTTCAATTCCACAGCCTGGCACCTCCAATTGTTAGGAAAGGTGGAGAAATTTAGTAACACTAAAAAATTATATGCACTTTGGTCACAATAAAAATTAAAAATATTATATTAGGAAAATGATATTCAAAAAGCTTCTGAGTTGTGGTAATCTTACCTTTATCCCTTCTTAGATACAGATACAGAACAGCTTCTAATGTAAAACTTCGTGGAAGGTCCTTTTCTCTCTTTTTTTTTTTAACATAATTTTTATTTTGATCATAGTGGCTTACATATTGTTGACAATAATATCTTAGTTACATATTTACATAAGATCAAAGGGGATTCCCATCACCGGTTTGTCTTCCTTACTCCTCCCTTTTTGTCCTACCACCCATATCCTCTTCCCTCACCCCTCGGGCTGCTAGAATATGTGGTCCCCTCTGTACCTATCCTATTACTTCGTAGTCTTACACCTGTTTGGTCCTGATGCCTCCTTTATTTCCCCCTCTAGTTAGGAGGCAGGAGAAGGTAGTTCAAGTTATGTGGTTTTGTTTGAAGAGGAGAAAAGTGATAAACTGGGGTAAAAGTCTAATACGCCGGAAATAAGCAAAATTCTTCTAGAGGCTCTCATCATCGATTTGAGAGGCGAAGGAGAAAAAGAAGGTGAAACACTCGACCCCTACGAAATGCAGTGTCAAATATCTATTAAGAGTTCCAACGCGAACGCTAAGCACCACCAGAACAGAACAAAACCAACAAATACACAACCAAAAAAACCAAAAAAAACAAACAAAAACAAAACAAACAAACAAAAAAAAAAAACGCTGCGATCTTGAGATAGGCACCATGGCATAGCACATGGAGAGGGAAAAGAAGGGGCCAGAGAGATAATATAGAGGCAAGGCGTCTGCCTTTCATGCAGGAGGTCATCGGCCCGAATCTTGGTGCCCCACATGGTCCTCATGCCCGCCTGAAGCAATCTCTGAGCCCGGAGCCAGGAAAAATCCCCGAGTGCTGCCTGGTGCCTCCCAAAAATCTGAAAGAAAAAAAAAAAAGATAAATGGGGCAATAACTTCAATAACCACACTAAAACAAAGAAATCGACCAAAAATAAATAGGTAAATAAAATGATAATAGTAGTACATGAAGATAAAAAGTAATATATGAAAAATAAACAAGATTTTTTTTCTCCCTGCCCAGGCACAGTAAATATTGGGGTCATTCAAAAAGGGATTCACATGGCCTAAGATGTATGGGGTTTCTCTGCCCTTGGAGTATATTGTCATGGGATCCACTATAGACTCTGTTCATGATCCTTTATTCTCCCGGTGGTCCATTTGTGATGTTTGGGAGGCTTCTGGTCCTTCCTGGGTGATATAGTGAGTCCTCTGTATCTAGCAATCTCAGTATCGGCACAGTTACAGGGGTGGGACTTATGATGAAGTCAGTCTTAGTGGTTGTAGAAGTTCTGTTCCATCAATATTATTTTAGTCCATCTTCTGTGGTTGTTGGTCTTGGTCTTGGCACTAAATCTGGGATGGCACCTAGGATAATGCCTTTCCTTGTGTTTCCAGAAGCCCCATTCCGTTACAATGGTCTCTGCCAGACCTTTGGAACTGGGATCATGGTTGTTGTGCAGGTCGTAGCTCAAACCCTAGGTTAGGGCTTTTTTATTGGTCTCAAGATATATACAGTCTGGTCATGGTTCTAGCAGCCAGTCCTCTGCAAATTGCGTTCTTGGTTTTTGGACCTACCAGCGGGTGACAAGTCTTCTGATTTTGTCTTATCAGTGGCTAGAGGGCCAGGATAACCTGCTCTTAAGTCAAGTTGTTCCCCTTTTCCTCGTTGTCAGGATATCATATTAGAGCTGGCACTCGTTGGTGTTCCAGCAGTAATAAGTTGTCTTGGATGGGGTTTGTTACTTGCAGCTGTTGTGAAGGACTGTGCCATTTCTGTGACTGGGATCCAGGGTTCAAGGTTCGATGGATGGGATCTACTCTCCTGAAGTCTAAGTTGATTCCACATGACATATTTTCAAGGTAGGAGTTATCCCTATATTGTAAACAACTATGAGTTTCTATCTCTAGTAGATAAAAGCTCTTTTTTATGTGAGAGATTTCCCCTTTTATTTAGTGTGCCTTTGCAGGGAGAAATGGTGCTACGTTATATTGTTGGTGCATTTGGGGGTGGACAGAGAGGAAAACAAAAACAGGTCACATACCCAAAAAAGATTAAAACAAAACAAAACGAAACAAAACCAAACAAAACCAAAAAAAAAAAAAGATAGGATTAAAAATGTATGTGCTCACATATGTATATGTGGACCAGAAAATTAACGGAGTATTTAAAGGACCAAAGAGGTGCAAAAGACTACCTTACATTTGGGGAAAGGCAGGTAAAGAGGAGGTGTAATACAAGTCTTATGTTTATGTTGGGAGTACAGGTTTTCCCGTAGTCTTGGGTTTTTCTTGTAGTGTGTAGGTTCCCAGGCACCTTTCCATCACACCCCCTGACCTTCTTCAGATTGGTGAAAGATTTGTGGCAGGGAGTTCTTGGTAAGAGTTCCTGCATTGGGGCTACTTTTGGGCCTAAGTCCGGTTTCAAGTAGCAGTCCACCTTAGGGGAAGATGGTAGGGGGCACCGCGCAGCATGGGTCCACAGTAGAGTTAGCTGCTTTTTCTTGCAGGAAACGAAGTGTGGGTTTGACTGGGTGTCTCTTCGTTTGGGTACTGGGTACTGGTTCATTGAGGTAGGAGGTCAATCTTGATGCCTAATAGATTTAGGACTGAGGGTGAAGAGTGTTAATACAGTGGGAAATATGGATGGGAATGAGGGATGAGGGGGTAGTTGGATTTCCAAAGGGGGGAAAGGGGGAGGTATATGGTAGGAGTAGGAAGGGAGAGAAGAGAAAATACATTAGAAATGAAGGGAAAAGAGGAAAGAAAGAAAGTAGAGGGAGGAGTAGAGAAGAAATGATAAAAAAAAAGTAGTGAGAAGAGAGGAGAGAATAGCAAGGGAGTGTTAGTTTGCTTGAGCGTGTTCGGTGAGTATAGTCTGTAGTTTAAGTCTGAATGTCACAGTTACTGCTTCGGTGATCTGATTGGCCATGTGCTTCAATTCCTAAAAGAAGGTATAACCTTGAAATAAAGTGTATGTTAAAGGGTTTTCTCAGGAACATCTCGCAGTACCAGCTAGGTATGGTATCTCATGTGGCATCCCGAGCTGCCCTCTTGGTTTGTCCACCCTTTGTATCGAAGGATGCCTGTGGGTAGAGAAGCTGAGAGGTTATTTTAAATATAGTAATATAAGGCATTAAAACATGATGTTATGGATGATTCCATTGGAGTCAGCGATTTCCCATGGCATTCTTTACCTGTAATCCTGATTGCGATCTCCAAGGGATTATTGTGGGCCTTTGTCGTAGAAGGCTGATTACATACCTGTTCTCTCTATGCTGTTGTTTCTGGTGTTGCTGCTATCTTTGTGGTATAATGCAGTCAAGGGTTTGCGTTGTTCCTTTTTTTCATGTATTTTGGGGGCTGCAGTCGAGTATATGTTGGCTATTACAGTGTTTAGAGTTTCTACCTTTTAAATCCTCTTATTTGATTGTTGAGTGTTAGATGTGTATAAGATGTATGATCTGGGTGCTTCAGAATAGTGCTATCATTCTGTGTTTATCTTTGGTCTTCTGACTTACTTCGTTTAACATAACATGTTCTAGATCCATCCATGTTGCTGCAAAGTCTGTGATTGTATCATTTCTGACTGCCATGTAATATTCCATTGTATATATGTACCACATCTTAATGATCCATTCATCTTTTGTTGGACATCGAGGTTGGTTCCAAGACTTGGCTATTATACTGAGTGCTGCTATAAATAGTGGGGTGCACACGTATTTTGGAATGAATGTCCTTCCAAGTTGGGGGTATATACCTAGGAGAGCAATTGCTGGGTCAAATGGCAACTCAATTCTGAGTTCTTTGAGCACTCTCCAGACTGTTCTCCATAGGTGTTGGACTAGGGGGCATTCCCACCAGCAGTGGATGAGAGTTCCCTTCATACCACATCCCCGCCAACAGAGATTGTCCCCGTTATTTTTGATGTGAGCCATCCTTACTGGTGTAAGGTGGTATCTCATTGTTGTCTTGATTTGGATCTCTCTGATGATGAGTGAAGGTGAGCATGTTTTCATGTGTTTGTTGGCCATCCTTGTATCTTCCTCATAGAAGTGTCTATTCATTTCATCTCCCCATTTTTTTATGGCTTTATTTGGTTTTGGGGGGCTCAGCTTTCTGAGTGCTTTGTATATTCTAGATATCAGTCTTTTGTCTGATATGTCGAGTGAAAAGATTTTTTCCCATTCTGTTAACTGTCTTCTTGCATTAAGTAAGGTTTCTTTCGCCATGCAGAAGCTTTTTAGTTTGATGTAGTCCCATTTGTTTATGTTTGATGCTAAAGTTCTTGCCATTGGTGCTCCATTCTCGAAGACCTTTTTGATATATAGGTCTTCGAGTGTTCTGCCTATTTTGTTCTCGATAAACTTTATAGATTCGGGTCTGATTTCAAGGTCTTTGATCCAATTTGAGTTGACTTTTGTATATGGAGTGAGGTATGGGTCAATTTTCACTTTCGTACATGTGGTTTTCCAGTTGTACCAACACCATTTGTTGAAGAGGCTTTCTTTGTTCCATTTCAAGTTCCTGCCTCTTTTATCAAATATTAGTTGGCTGTATATCTGGGGCTTTATGTCTGGGAATTCTGTCCTGACCCACTGGTCTGAGGTTCTGTGTCTGTTCCAGTACCATGCTGTTTTGATTACTATGGATTTATAGTATAGTTTCAAGTTAGGTAAGGAGATGCCACCCAGCTTCTTGTGTTTTAGTATTTGTTTGGCTATCCTGGGTCTTTTGTGGTTCCAGATGAATTTTGAGATTGAATGTTCTATTTCTTTAAAGAAGGGTGTTTGAATTTGGATAGGGATTGCATTAAATCTATATAGTAGTTTGGGTAGGATAGTCATTTTGACTATGTTAATTCTACCTATCCATGAGCATGGGATATTCTTCCAATTCTTTAGATCCTCTTCAATTTCTTTCTGAAGTGTTTTGAAGTTTCCCTGGTATAGGTCCTTGACTTCCCTTGTAAGGTTGATTCCTAGGTATCTGATATTTTTAGATACTATTTTGAATGGAATTGTGTTTTTAATCTCTCTCTCCTCGACTTCGTTGTTTGTATATAGAAATGCTACTGTCTTTTGTGTATTGATTTTGTATCCAGCTACTTTGCTATATTGGTTGATTATTTCTAGGAGTTTTATTGTGGACTCTTTAGGGTTTTCAATGTATATCATTGTATCATCTGCAAATAGAGATAGTTTGTGTTCCTCTTTCCCGATTTGGATTCCTTTGATTCCCTTCTCTTGTCGGATTGCTATTGCTAGGACTTCTAAGGTTATATTAAATAAGAGCGGAGAGAGTGGACAGCCTTGCCTAGTTCCTGATTTTAGTGGGAATGCTTCTAGTTTCTCGCCATTAAGAATAATGTTGGCTGTCGGTTTTTCATAGATAGCTGTAACTATCTTGAGGAAGGATCCTTCCAACCCTATTTTGCTGAGTGTCTTTAACATGAAAGGGTGTTGGATTTTGTCAAATGCCTTCTCTGCATCGATTGATATGATCATGTGGTTTTGTCTTTCTTGTTGTTGATGTGATGTATAATGTTGATTGATTTGCGTATGTTGAACCAACCTTGCATTCCTGGTATGAATCCCACTTGGTCATGATGTATGATCTTTTTGATGAAGTGCTGGATTCGGTTTGCTAAGATTTTGTTGAGTATCTTTGCATTTATGTTCATTAGTGAGATTGGTCTGCAGTTTTCTTTTTTGGTGGTGTCTTTGCCATCTTTGGGAATGAGTGTGATATTGGCCTCATAAAAGGAATTGGGGAGGATTCCAGTTTTCTCTATGGTTTGGAAGAGCCTATGGAAAAGTGGTAGTAGGTCTTCTCGAAATGTTTGGTAGAATTCACCTGTAAATCCATCTGGTCCTGGACTTTTGTTCTTAGGGAGTTTCTTAATTACATCTTCAATTTCCTCTGAGGTGATTGGTCTATTTAGGCTTTCTATTTCTTCCTTTTCCAGTCTTGGAAGATGGCATTTTTCTAGGAATCTGTCGATTTCTGCTGGGTTCTCTAGCCTAGTTGAGTATAGTTGTTCATAATATGATCTCATGATATGTTGTATTTCTTGGGGTTCTGTTGTAATCTCTCCCCTTTCATTTGTGATCCTACTGATTTGGGTGTTTTCCCTCTTTTTTTTTGGTGAGTTTTGCCAGTGGTTTGTCTATCTTGTTTATTTTTTCGAAAAACCAACTCCTGGTCTCATTGATTTTTTGTATTGTTTTCTTAGTTTCTATGTTGTTTATTTCTGCTCTGGTTTTTATTATTTCTTGCCTTCTGGACGTGGTTGGGTTTCTCTGCTGCTGCTGTTTCAATTCCTTGAGGTGATCATTTAAACTGTTGATTTTATTGTTTTCTTGTTTCTTGACATAGGCCTGTATTGCTATGAGTTTCCCCCTAATTACTGCTTTTGCTGTGTCCCACAAATTTTGACAAGTTGTCTCCTCATTATCATTTGTCTCAAGGAATCTTTTTATTTCTTCTTTGAGTTGTTCTTTGATCCAGCTGTTGTTGAGCAGCATGTTGTTTAATCTCCAGGTATTAGTTTTTCTCCATTGTTTCTTCTTGACATCAATTTTGACCTCTATTGCATAGTGGTCTGATAGGGTACTTCTAATGATCCTTACATTTGTGGTCTTATATAGGTTGGCTTTGTGTCCTAAGACATGATCAATTCTGGAGAAGGATCCATGTGGGCTTGAGAAGAATGTGTATTCTGCTTTCTGGGGATGGAGGGCTCTATATAAGTCTATTAGCCCTAGATCTTCTAATTTTTCATTTAGGTCTCTTATTGCTTTGCTATTTTTCTGTTTGGTGGATCTGTCTAGTGGTGATAGTGGAGTATTGAGGTCCCCTACTATTATCACATTTCCCTTCATGTGTTTCTCCAGGTTTGTGAGCAGTTGCCTCACATATTTTGCTGGCTCTATATTAGGTGCATAGATATTGACCAGAGTTAGTACTTCTTGATCTAATGTTCCCCTGATCAGTAGGTAGTGACCGTCTTTGTCTTTGATCACTTTCTTGAGATTGAATGCAATTTGGTCTGATATAAGAATGGCTGTCTCTGCTCTTTTTTGTTTTCCATTGGCCTGTATAATTACTCTACATCCCTTTATTCTAAGCTGGTGCTTATCCTGTAGTTGTAGGTGTGTTTCTTGGAGACAGCAGAAGTCTGGTTTATTTTTCCTAACACATTTCTCTACTATGTGTCTTTTTTTTTTTTTTTTGGTTTTTGGGCCACACCCTGTGATGCTCAGGGGTTACTCCTGGCTATGCGCTCAGAAGTTGCTCCTGGCTTCTTGGGGGACCATATGGGACGCCGGGGGATCGAACCGCGGTCCGTCCTAGGCTAGCGCAGGCAAGGCAGGCACCTTACCTCCAGCGCCACCGCCCGGCCCCACTATGTGTCTTTTTATTGGTGAGTTTAGTCCGTTAACATTTAGGGAAATTATTGAGAGAGAGGACTATTGTGCAGTTGTATTGTGTGATTGATGTTACAATCAGGGGTTTGGATTGTGTAATTCGTCTCTGAGTAGGTCGTTTAAGATCGGCTTAGTTTGCACAAATAGTTCAAGTTCGTTCATGTTTGAGAATGTTTCTAGTCTGCCCTCCCATATGAATGATAGTTTTGCTGGGTATTGGACCCTGGGTTGGAAATTTCTTTCATTCAGTCGTTTAAATATGACATTCCACTGTCTTCTTGCTTGGATTATTTCAAATGGGAGATCTGGTTTGAATCTTATGTCCTTTCCTTTGTACTTGAGGGTTTTTTTCTCCCTTATTGCTTTAAGGAGTTCCTCTTTCTCTTTGTTTTTTGCCACTTGGATTATTATATGTCTTGGTGTTGGTTTATTCGGATCTATTTTATTAGGGATTCTCTTGGCTTCCTGGATTTGTCCTGAGTTTTCTTTCCAGAGGGTGGGAAAGTTCTCTGTTATTATCTCCCTGACTACCTGTTCTTCTCCTTTCCCTATTTCCTCCCCTTCTGGTATACCCATGATTCTTAGATTGTTTCTTTTGTCCTTGTTCATTAAATATTGGATTTTTCCTTCCAGTGCTTTGCCTTTTATTTCTTTGTTGGTTTCTTGATCATTTTTTGTTTGCAGTTTTTCTTCGAGTTCTTCAATGTGCTTCTCTAACTCTGTGTTTCTGCTCGTAAGGGTTGTTATTTGTTTTTAAATTCCTTCATTTCTTTTTGTATGGGCTCTCTCATGTTCTTTGACATTTCTTCTTTAATTTGGCTGATTCGCTCATCCAAGGATTTCTTATATTCAGTAGCTAGGGTTTCTTTGATTCCTTTTATTAATTCTTGCATTTCCTTCCTCATGGCCACTTTTAGGTCTTCTTCCCCTGGATCTATGCGTTTTGGTGGGCTCGGAAACTTGCTAGGGTTTGTCATGGTGTCTCCAGATATTAGGGATCTCCTTGATTTACGCATATTTCTTTGTATTTAATAGTGTGCTTTGGAGTGCTGTGGCTTCTAATTTCGGCCTGCTTTGGTCCCCTGTGGTGTGAAGATGGGTCCCTTTCCTGAGGGTGGTTCTAGGGGGGGGCTGTTGGGTGAGCTTGTTGGACTTAGCTCTTTCTTCTCCCCTTTGCTACTTAGCTGTCAGCCTTGCCTTGCCTTTAGGATTCTTTTCTGTTCCTTGTTTCAGTCAGTGGTGCAGTTCCGCTCCTGGCCACAATGGTTGCTGGCGCTGTTGAGTCTAGCTCTCTGTCCTCCCTCCTCTCTCTGGGAGTTTATGGAGCTCCGTCCCCTCCAAGCCTCTGCCGGCCCCTTCTCCTCTGGGTTCGGGCTGTCTGGCTCTGGGCGGGGGTCCCCGAGGGCAAGGGGCACTCACCCGGCCCCTTCTCACTGGGTTCGGGCTGTCTGGCTCTGGGCGGGGGTCCCCGAGGGCAAGGGGCACTCACCCGGCCCCTTCTCCACTGGGTTCGGGCTGTCTGGCTCTGGGCGGGAAGCTCCCCAGGCCCCTTCTCCGCTGGGTTCGGGCTGTCTGGCTCTGGGCGGGGGTCCCCGAGGGCAAGGGGCACTCACCCGGCCCCTTCTCCACTGGGTTCGGGCTTCCTGGCTCTGGGCGGGAAGCTCCCCAGGCCCCTTCTCCGCTGGGTTCGGGCTTCCTGGCTCTCGGAAGGTCCTTTTAAACTATAGATTTCTTATAGACTCAGACAGTTTAGATTTAACTAAGGACAGGTTCAGCAGACAATTCAAGAACATGGAAAATAATGCTTAGCCTCACCCAAAGGGAGAATTACCTTCAAGGAAAATTCCATCTGGCAGTTGGGTCTTACTGAAAACATAGAAAAGTGGATCCCTTTTGGATCAACTACTGCCTAAGTGGAAGAAACCTTACCAAATTAACCTAAGCACTCCCACTGCTATAAAATGTAAACAAATTTGTAGTGGGATCATCTTTCCAGAATAAAATCAGTTCCACTTAGTAAGTAATCAGACTTTGATGGAAAACAAGTTGACCTACCCTAATGGATTAATTGAAGACTTAAAACTCATTTTGTTTTTGTTTGCTTGTTTTTTTTTTTGTTTTTTTTTTGGGGGGGGTGGGGGTCACACAAGGCAGCGCTCAGGGGTTACTCCTGGCTCTAAATTCAGAAATCGCTCCTGGCAGGCTCTGGGGACCATATGGGATGTGGGGATTCGAACCACTGTCTTTCTGCATGAAAGACAAATAACTTACCTCCATGCCATCTCTCCAGCCCCTAAAACTCACTTTAAAGAAAAAATTGACATTGCTCTTCTTTTTAAAAAGTGAAATGTATTTTCTTTTTAACCTGAACATGAAGTTTTACAGTTGGCTATCAGAAAACAGGAGCTAACATTTATAAGCTTGCAGAAGTCTGGTGTGGGTAGAAACTCAGCCAGACCATGCCTTAGATGGCTCCAGAGATCTGAGTCTGGATCAGACCTACCTGGGTCTGCTCAGCTGCAGGGTCTTTTCTAGATATGTCTTAACATTAGGCAGTCAGGTAGGAATGACCCCTTCCCTGTGCTGCAGCCTCATAGCAATGAGTTCTTGGGATATAATAAAAATTCCTGAAACATAGTGAAGCCATACCCACAAACACAGTCACCATATCTACCATAGACTTACTCTGTTCCTGAAAGAGATGTGAATCAAGCAGTGAAAAATTATGGATACAGGGGCCGGGCGGTGGCGCTGGAGGTAAGGTGCCTGCCTTGCCTGCGCTAGCCTAGGACGGACCGAGGTTCGATCCCCCGGCGTCCCATATGGTCCCCCAAGCCAGGAGCGACTTCTGAGAGCATAGCCAGGAGTAACCCCTGAGCATCACCGGGTGTGGCCCAAAAACCAAAAAAAAAAAAAAAAAAAAAAAAGAAAAATTATGGATACAACAGGGCCCGGGAAGGTGGCGCTAGAGGTAAGGTGTCTGCCTTGCAAGCGCTAGCGTAGGATGGACCTCGGTTCGATCCCCCGGTGACCCATATGGTCCCCCCAAGCCAGGAGCGACTTCTGAGCATATAGCCAGGAGTAATCCCTGAGCATTAAACGGGTGTGGCCCAAAAACCAAAAAAAAAAAAAAAAGAAAGAAAAAAAAAGAAAAATTATGGATACAACAGCCATGCAGTTAACAATGGCTATTTCAGGAGGAAAGGGTAGACCATGTTTCTGTCCTGCCAACACCATACTTGCTGCATCTCTCACCCACAACCACTGCTTCTGCAATGGTCCTGCTTCACCACTCATCTATGGCTCTCTGCAGAGACAGTAATCTGACCAAAACTCCAGGTATGCTAGTATTTGGACTGATACCACCAGAGATTTTTTTTAATGAGTGCAGGCATTCTCCCCCTACCTTTTATACTTCTGAAAGCCCTGGAGCTGAATTCACACTTCACAAAAGCTGCAGTATCAGCAATAGTGCTTGGAATTCTTGGCCACACTCCATTTTTGTTTAATACCATAGGAACACACAAATCCTGACACCAATATGTATGTAAAGCCAACTAAAGTTCAGAAGCAAAAGAAATAATAATATGACCAACTAGTGACAAGAGCTTACTAAACCTTCTGACAATAACTTTATGATCTCATTATGAGATACAATACTTTTCACAAATTTTCTGTTGCTGTACTCTTTATTTCTCTTCATTTGTTTCTTTTTAAAAATAATTCAGCATAGGGGCTGGAGAGATACCATGAAGGTAGGATGTTTGCCTTGCATACAGAAGGATGGTGTGGTTCAAACCCCGACATCCCATATGGTCCCCTGAGCCTGCCAGGAACGATTTCTGAGCGTTGAGCCAGGAGTAACCCCTGAGCGTTACTAGGTGTGGCCCCCCAAAAAAATTAGCTCCAAATTACATGGAAACAAATGTATTATGATCAACTATGTAGACCATGTGATACAAGGTCTAAATAAAGTGAATTAAAAAATGTTCATGGGACATAATAAAACCAAGAGATGGAATTTTAAGGAGTTACCCATTAACTAACTTTAAGCTTCTAGATGCATTACTGCCAGGACCCCATCTTGTGGACACAGGCCTGATATGCCCTTTACCTGGCCAGAGAACCCCCTACTTAGAGAAGCTCAAACAGGAACAAAGGCCAGGAAAGCAATGTCAAAGAAGACTATCAACTTCCCAATTCCTTCTCCCTCGCAATCACCCTTAGCAAAGAATTCTTACCTAGGTAAATGCATATTGAGAGGAATCCTATAGGAGGTGTGCATATGTTGCTGCCAGCCCATGCACATGGTGCCTACATGCTCATGCTCATGTTTGGTTTTTGGCCACACCCAGCGGCACTCAGAATTTACTCCTGGCTCGGTGCTCAGAAATCGCTCCTGGCAAGCTGGGTGGGGAGGGGATTATATGGGATGCCAGGATTAGAACCACCATTCGTCCTGGTCTGTTGCGTGCAAGGCAAACATCCTACTTATGTGCTCTCTGGCCCTGCTAAACAATTTCTTAAAGTTGTTATTGGGGTAGTTACACCTGGAAACTCTGGTATGGGGTAGGCAGGGTTCTTTCTGGCTGCAGTAATAGGTCATGTGGTACCTAGCATCAAAACTAGGGCTTTGCACATGCTCTATTGCTTTAACCATCTTCACAGTCCCTGTGAGGATAGCCTTTAGCAGAGATCGAATGTGTAATATGGAGTTGAGAGAGAGAGAGTACAACAAGTAGCATGCCTACCTTGCACGTGACTTATGGGTGTTCGATCCTCACCAGGATCCCCACCAGGAGTGATTTCTGAGCACAGATCCAAGGATATATGCTCTGAGTACTGCTATAACATAAAAAGCATTAAAAACAAAACATAAACATAAAAAAACAACATAAAAAACAAAAACAAAACTATAAAAGCTAACTTCCACTGTGGTGATACTTTTGGGTAGAATGTCATTTTATTTGGTTTCGATTACACAGTCATTTCTTTTGGTTTTCCTAGAAAACTTGTTATTGTCATTTGTTACAGCAACTTGAGCTGGTGGTTCAAATTGAAGATTTGTGAATGGTCTGATTGATCACTATTTTTGCTTGTCATTGGATTGTTAGAGAAGAGAGAAACTTTATCCCAAGGCTGAGGATAATAGGATTTCCAACAATTAGCTAGTTAATTGTGTCGCAAACGGTAGGTACATTAGAAGTATGCCTTTTTTCTTCCCATTTGAAAATAATTGCCTGCTTAGATATGAATGGTGATAGTTGTAGGTGTACCTATCTGAGAGACCCTGGATTTAGGTGTAGCTACCTGAGACCCACCCATTTCTGGGAGGGGTCTTGGGAACCAGATATTATGTGTGACCTTACCTGCAAGACCCCGCCCATTCCTGGGAGGGGTCTTGGAAAGGTTAGATAAGCCTTGGACTGAGGGGATTTGGCCCCTTTCTGCGCTGCTGGGCGCTCTGGCTTTTGGGTCTCTGTGTTCTGGTCTTTGACCAGCATGGAGCCCAAAGAGAAGATGGCTGAAAGGAGTTAAGATGCAGGGCCAAGAATAACTAGTGCTTGAAAGGTTATGAGTAGGCCACACACATGTGGTGAATAGGGCATGAATAAAGTTGATGCTTCCTGATGCCTGCCTGTGAGTGAGTCTTGATTCCGCCGTTCACCTGGGCCTGGGACCCGCCGGCTGGATGGGGGTTGCGGAGCCACGTGGCCTGGGATGGCATCCACCTCCATCCAGCTCCATCGTTAATTATTTGATGCAACAATAGTGAATTCTGACGTGCAGCCATTGAAAGTTGCAATTTGAGTATGGTAAGACTGAGTTAAAAAAATAGGCAACAAAATACAACAGTCTGAATATTGAACTGAAAATAGTTCTTGTTCTAACTTGTGAAAATTATCTCCTAGGCAAGAGAGATAGAGCATGGTTTCAAGTGCTTGTTTTGTACTGTTCAATCTTGTCACTGAATATGGACCTCTGAACACAAGCAGGAGTGATCTCTGGAATCAACTTTGATGTCCAACAACAGAAGTGGAACATGAAGATGTGCATTGCATGCCACTTTCTCCCCTTGAGTACAATTATTCTATGTTTATCCCTTTCTCTCTGACTCATTTCACTCAGCATAATAATTTCCATATCTATCCATGTGTAAGCAAATTTCCTGACCTCATTTTTCTAATGAATGCTTAGTATTCCATTGTGTGTAGATATACCACAGTTTCTTAAGCCACTCATCAGGTGCCTGGGTTGTTTCCAGATTCTGGCTATTGTGAATTGTGTTGTGATGAAGATAGGATTGCAGAAGGCATTTTTGTATTGTGTTTTTGTGTTCCTGGGGTATATCCCTAGGATTGCTAGGGTATATCCCTACTATTGCTAGATCATATGGGAGGTCAATTTCTAGCTTTTTGAGGAATGTCTATATTGTTTTCCAAAAAGGCTGGATCAGTCTGAATTCCCATTCCCTCCAATAGTGAATGAGAGTCCCTTTCTTCCTGCATCCACACCAGCAGTGTTTTTTTTTTTTTATGATGTGTATCAGTCTCTGTAATGTTAGATGGTATCATATTGTTGTTTTCATTTGTATCATCATTATTAGTGATGTGGAGCATTTTTCATGAGCCTTTTGGCCATCTGTATTTCTTCTTTGAGAAAATGTCTGTTCATTTCTTCTATTTTTTGATGAGGTTAGATATTTTTTCTTGTAAAGTTCAATCAATGCCTTGTATATCTTAGATTTTAACCTCTTATCTGATGGGTATTGGGTGAATAGTCTATTGTGTGGGTAGCCTTTCTATCCTAGGCACTGTTTCCTTTGAAATGCAGAAGCTTCTCGGTTTAATGTAGTACCAAATTTTTATCTTTGATTCCATTTGCTTGTCTGTTACACCCCACTCAGGAAGGGCACACATCAGAAGTGCTTTTTAAACCTTCTTAGGTGTAGTGCACTCCTGAAAAAGAATTATTTGCCAAAAAGGCCCGCTTAGAGTAGTCAAATCAGTTGACCCTTTGCCTGGATTGTTTGGCTATAATTCTAAACGTGGCTGTAACTATCTCTCTCTTTATTTTTGACCATTATTAGAAATCAGGCCTCAGTATTTCTTTCTAACAAAGAAAATACAGTTGCCAAAGCCCGCCAAAAGTATCCTGCTGAGCTCTTTTGTGATCTCTCTGTCTCCCCCCATTTCCTTAAAGGTATCTGGTTTCTTTTTACCTGTCTCTTCACATGCTAATTCTAGCTCTGATCTCATTGGTTTATCCCCTTTTTCTTTCTCCCTGGCTACACCCCAAATATCCGTCTATTTAAGGCCCAATAAAGCCTCTGGCCTCTCTCTCTGGCTTTCACCATGTAATTCTGTGTGGTCTCATTTATTTCATATTTCATAATTCATATTTCATATTCGCCGCTTCGTGCTCCCGCTTGAATCCCAGTGGGAAAAAGAACCCACTAAGTTCTGCTTAAGGACTTTTTATCTTATCAGGATAAAAGGTCCGCAGCACTTGTCCAGTCGTGTTTCCTCCTTGAAGATGCTTTTAGCTTTGGTGTCATGAAAATTGCCTATATTTTCCTCAATGTATCTTATGGTTTCAGGTCTTATATCGTGGTAGTTAGTTCATTTTGATTTGACCTTTGTGCATGGTGTTAAGGAGTGGTCTGAGTTCACTTCTTTTGCATATAGCTGATCAGTTTTCCCAGCACCTTTGTTGAAGAGGCTTTCCTTGTTCCACTTTGTATTTCTTGCTCCTTTATCAAAAATTGTTTGCTAAACTGTGGGTCCATCTTTGGATAATCAAGTCTATTCCATTGAGTAAATAGGATTTTTAAAAATATTTCTCAATATCTCTTTTCTTTTTTCATTAAGCCATTGATTTCTGCATATTAATTTTGTAACCTGACACTTTACCATACAAACCTATTGTTTCTAGTAGTAGCTTTTTGGTAGTCTTTAGGATTTTTTTTTAAATATTGTAAATATTTTAAATATTTTTTAAAAAATATTGTAAAATATTGTAAATTACTGCAAACAGTGAAATATTCTAGCTGGATGCTCTTGTTATATTTTTCTTGCCTAATTGCCATGGCTAATGTTTCCAGTATTATATTGAATTGAAGTGTTTAGAAGGGGCAACCTTGTCTTAGATAACCTTAGATAAGAAAAGGTTTTTAATTTTTCTCTATTGATTATAATGCTTGTCATGGGCTTATGGTAATGTTTTGACTATCTTTCTTAAACATTTTTTGGTTTTTGGGCCATACTCGGTGATACTCAGGGGTCACTCCTGGCTCTGCATTCAGAAATCACTTCTGGTGCCAGGAGTAACCCCTGAATGTCATGGGGTGTTACCAAAAAAGAAAAAGACAGACAGAAAGAAAGAAAGCAAAAGAAAGAAAGAAAGAAAGAAAGAAAGAAAGAAAAAGAATGAAAGAAAGAAAGAAAGAAAAGAAAGAAAGAAGGAAGGAAGAAAGAAGGAAGAAAAAAGAAGAGAGAAGAAGAAAGAAAAGAAAAGAAAGAAAGAAAAAGAAAGAAGGAAGAAAAAAGAAGAGAGAAAGAAGAAAGAAAAAGAAAGAAAGAAAAGAAAAGAAAAGAAAGAAAGAAAGAAAGAAGAAAGAAAGAAAGAAAGAAAAAAAACAGATAATTGGAAGAAAAAACAAGTTACCGGTGGCTGCCAGTATATGAATTGATATAAAGGAATTTGTACTCAATTGTTCTTTTATATAAATTCATATGCTGGTGATCACCGGTAACTGGCAAGACCTGGTGGTGCTCAGGAGCTACTCCTCGCTCTGTGTTCAGTGACCTTGTAGTTCCAGTAGCTGAACTAGGGCCTCTTGCATGCAGAATATGTCTTCCAAACTATTAAACCATCTTTTCAGCCCTCAGAGAGGATAAATGGAGACTTTCTAAGGTGCCAGCTGTAACCCGATCCTTTTGTAACCTTACCTGCTAATAGACCTCCCATTTCTGGCAGGGGTCTTTGGTAGATAACAAAAGGCTTTGGCTGGAAGGGCAAAGGGGATTTGGATTGAGGAGGAATTT
The DNA here is from genome assembly GCF_024139225.1 of Suncus etruscus. Classification (NCBI taxonomy): domain Eukaryota; kingdom Metazoa; phylum Chordata; class Mammalia; order Eulipotyphla; family Soricidae; genus Suncus; species Suncus etruscus. The sequence goes on from NC_064848.1 coordinate 14,888,200, forward strand.
GTTGCCCCATTTGTTGGATCCCGTTCACTCCTTTGTTGGTTGTTTGTGTATCTGCAAAGAGCTCCCAGAATGAGAAATTGATTCCCATCCCCTTGTCCCTTTTTGGGGGAAGATCTTGGTAATATTTATCCGCAGCAAATAATCCACATAGACAGGAGGGTTAAGGGGTAAAAGGTTGGGCGAAGAGAGTCCTTTGTCAGCTTGCTGCTAGCTCCAAAACACACCTAGAGCCAGCCAACTCTGGCAAAAGACCCTGAACACCTCGCTCCCAAACTATTTATTCTGCTCTCAACAGTGCCCCCACCTGGAAGGTCAAGGTGGGACAACAGGCAAAGAATAATCTTATGGAAATATTTTCATATACAATACCAGCAACATCCCGTGTCTAATATCTGGGCAGTAGTACTTTGACGTTTGTTTTCTAGTTCACAATTTACTCTATTTGTGTTTATGTGTTTTCTATTTTGTATTATCTATATTTTACCATTATTTTATGTAGTTTATCATAATAAATTGGAACAAACTAAAAAAAAAGCAGACCAATTTATAAAGGTACTTAGATTCCATATGTGTCATGATCTAATTTATAGTTTTATCTTTTACAAATATGCTCTTTGGCTTCAATATTCATTTTTCTGGGGAGTATGTTTGTTTGTTTAGGCTACACCCAGCTGACTGTGTTCAGGCAGTATTTGGGGAAATCATATGTGGGTGCTAGGAATCAAGCTAGGATCATCTGTGTGCAAGGCCTTACCCCTGTATTGTTTTTCCAGACATTGTTTATGTTCTGTTCATTGTTATTCACTGAGTAGTAAGTTACTTTTGAGAAATAGTGGCATTGTGGACTGCCTCCTATAGACTGGTCCTGCACGTCTCTTTCCTGCTCTGTGTTCAGTGTTATTTTCATCAGTAGTTTAGGTTGGCCATGGTGGGAGTAGGTCTAACCCTGGAAAAAGGCAAAAGCACTAAGAAAATGGCTTGGATTGGGTTTTATCACATGCGTGATATTCCAGATCAAACAAAACAAGCTTGCTACAATCACTTTTACAATTCCCCCAAAAGCCGATTACTAAACACTTACTATAGCATATTATTTTGCTATTTGTCATATTATGTAAAGGTGTTTAAATTATTGTTATTATTATTGAGGTTTTTTGGTCCCCAAAACTCAGTAATGTTTAGGGGAATCAATTCTGTCAGTGCTCAGGAGCCCACATGGGATGCATAGGATCAAACCCAGGTTAGCCATGTGCAAAACTAAGCACATGTTTCTTAAACAGATTTTACTCAATATAAATGCATTTCAATTTTAGAAGGTTATTCAACTTCTGTGTATCAATAAAATTGATAGAATAGCATTTATTGGGGGGAGGGGATAGTTTTGATCACACTTGGTGGTGCTCAGGAGTTACTTCTGTCTCTGTGCTCAGGGATTCATCCTTGTAGACTTAGGAAAACATATTGAATGCTGAAGATTTATCCTGGGTTGAATAAATACTGGTTCTGGTCCCAAGAGAGCAATAGTCTTTATTTATTTATTTATTTATTTATTTATTTATTTATTGTGGTACTCAGATTTATTTGTTCTTAGGAATCATTTTTGTCAGGAATCAGGGATTGGTGGACCATATGTGGTGCTAAAGATTCAACTCAGGTCACCTGCATGCAAGGTAAGCACCTTTCACTTCTTTCAGAGATTTGCCTGAACTTGTTCATTTTATTTTATTTTTTTTTTTTAGTTTTTGGGTCACATCCAGCTGTGCTCAGGAGATACTTCTGGCTCTATGCTCAGAAATTGCTCCTGGCAGGCTAGTGGGACCATATGGGATGCTGGGATTCGAAACACATCCTTCTGCATGCAAGGCAAACACCCTAACTCCATGCTATCTCTCGGGCCCTTTTTTAAATTTAATTTATTTTAATTTTTGCCTGAACTTTTAAGAAGCCTTGTAGACAGGAGTTTCTGAAGAGAAGCAGGGGTTTCCTGGACAGTCTCTTTTTGTCCTCATTTCATGAGTTTTGAGTTCTGTTCTTCACATAGTTGTCTATTCTGATTTACTTTTCCACTAAAGAGTGCTTTCTCATTTTAACTTTTTCAGTTTTTTTGAGCCAAACTCAGTGGTACTGGGGTGGGCAGGGAGGTACAGTTTTGTGAAGTCATTTTTGATCGTGCCAGGACTCAAACCTCCTGGTCTCTTGCATGCAGAGCATATACTTAAACCTTTGGGCTGTCTCTCAGGTTCTGGAAAACCTCTCTCAGGTTTGACTTTTTATTTAGGAACCTATGTGGCAACTTAGGGAGTTAAGTAATCTTAGTCAATTAGGTGGGAAAAAGTTAAAATTGCCTTAGTTGGGGGGCAGAGAGATAGAATAGCGGTAGGGCGTTTGCCTTGCACACAGCTGATCCAGGATGGACGGTGCTTCAAATCCGGGCATCCTATATGGTTTTCTGAACCTGCCAGGAGCGATTTCTGAGCTTATAGCCAGAGTAACACCTGAACGTCGCCAGGTGTGATGCCCCCAAATTGCCTTAGTTGCTATTTTCCTCCCAATCTACCTTTTGCAGATATTGTACTCCAAGATACTTGGATTATGAAGATTTGAAATGCAAATACTGGAAGAACTTAACTTTTGTGGCACCTATTTATGTTGCAGACATTAATGGGAGCATATATAATGAGGTAGAGTTATATTTTTGCACACAGTTTTGCACAGATTTTCACAGAGTTATTTCATGTTCTTGCTCTACTATTTGAGGTTGTTGTGAAGTATATTAGTCTTTTAGTGATTCATAATTCCTCACAGCACAGGAAGAAGTAAAGAGAACATCGAAGGACTTCTGCTGTTAGTTTTCAAATTAAGAGCAGCCAATTGATCATATATCAGAGAGTATGATAATAATTATAATTATAATTATAATAGCTCCTGGCTTGGGGGACCATATGGGATTCCAGAGGATCTAACTGTGGTACTTTCTGGGTCAGTAGCATGCAAAGCAAACACCCTACTGCTGCGCTATCGCTCTGGCCCCATAAAAACATTTTTTGGGGGGACTCTTAAGAGCCTCATAGTTGTAACAGACATTGTATATTGTATATTATTGTCTAAATCTAATAAAAGTTTGTCGATTCCCAGCATCCCATATGGTCCACTGAGGATCTCAAGAATAATTCCTATGTGCAAGGCAGGAGTAAACCCCTGAGTACTCCAGGTATGGCCCAAAACACAAATGAACAAAATAGTAATTCTGGGGAAAGATGCTTAAAACATTTTTTTGTGAAAATTGGAATATTAAAAATAATCCTAGGTGGGGCCAGAGAGATAGCATGGAGGTAAGGCATTTGCCTTGCATGTAGAAGGACGATGGTTTGAATCCCGGCATCCCAGATGGTCTCCCGAGCCTGCCAGGAGCGATTTCTGAGCATAGAGCCAGGAGTAACCCCTGAGCGCTGCTGGATGTGACCCAAAAACAAAACAAAACAAAAACAAAAACAAAAACAAAATAACCCTAGGTGTTTTCAGAATACGAGGTTTGTACATATTTGTTACATTGTTATCTTGATGCAGTGAAATTGAAGTTTGATAAATCATGAACTTTAATTAAAAAAGATCCTGGATTTAGAAATAGAGCCCACTTGTTATCGTGGGTTCCCCAGATGATTCCTTAATAATGGAAATCAAAGTTCAAGATTTTTAAGATCTAATTTTTTTTCTCATGTTCTGTCACTAAAGTTTGTTCTGCCCCTAAACAGTGCATATGGGACTCAGTGGTACTGAGATTGAATTCAGGGACTTCTGCATGCAAAACATGACATATTGTCTAGCCATTTGAAGTATCTCTCTACTTATACTCTTCAGCCTTTTTTATTTTCATAGACATTTTTACTAATGATTGGAAGATAATAGTGATTTAATATGTACACAGGCATAATGCTCTTGTGATAATAGCTGAGACTCATCTGTTTTCCTACATACATTTCTGTATAGTTGAGAAGTTATATTGATATATCTAGACAAGGGCTTCGTAATGCTCAAGTCTTATTTCTGGCTTTGTGCTCAGGAATCACTTTTTTCAGGGCATGGGGCAGTATATAGGGAGCTGGAGATTAAACCCAGGTAGGCCATGTGTAAGGCAAGTACTGTACTGTACTGTATTGACACTTGGGTCTAGATATAGATACTTATTTTTTTCTTTGTGTGTATGTGTGTGTGTGTGTGTGTGTGTGTGTGTGTGTGTGTGTGTGTGTGTGTGTGTGTTGGGGGAGTTGTGAGTTTAGGTGTGAGTGAATTGTTTTGAAGTCACAACTAATGGTACTTCAAGGGTTGTTATGCCTGGCTCTGCGCTCTTGAATTAGATGCTGGGGATTTAACCAGTGTTGGTCATCTTTGAGGCAAGCGCCCTACCCACTGTAATAATACTTCAGTCCTAGTTCTTTAGGGGAACATCATGGCATTTCTATCACATAACTTAAAGCCAGTTTCACTTATAGAAATGGACTTAGATATGCATTCAAGACTCTGTGTCTCAAAATATATATTTTATATATGAATAATATGTTTTACTTTGTGTCCCATCCTGCAGGACTCCGTTATTCCGTGGGTGTATAGAGGGGTTCCAGCCTGTAAAAAGAATAGGGGGAAAGAAGAGATGGAGACCAAGTAAAGTGTCTTATCAAGGTCTCTCTTTATTGATCAGTACAGGCTCTTTTAAGCACAATTAAAGCAGGGGGTGGAGAAGAACCAAAATGGAACAGCCAGCATCACAGTCTTTACAGGGTGCATCCCTGTAATTAAACTTTACATATTGTCTTTACACAGGAACCAATTTTCACCTTAAGATAGTAAAGCTTCCTGGAATGTATGCCTGATAAGAAACTGTGATATTTCTTAGGGCTCTGGGCTAGTCAATGCCTTAGTATTCTTATGTATTCTTGCCACACAGACTGGTTTGTCCTGCTAAATTTCATATCAAGGTTTGATCTATGGCTGTCTCTGACAACTTTGGGTTAATAAGGGATTATTTCTAATCTCTGTTGGGGTTGTTCTGGCAGTGCTGGGAACCATGCTTTACTGGGAGTAGAATCCAGGCCACTGCATGTAAAACATCCATTGCAGTCCTTTGTTTCATTTTAATTTGGTATTGTGTATGTGCTAAGGATAGAACCCAATACTTGATCCATACAGGGCATACTCTTTACAGACAAAATAATCTTCCAAGTAAAAAATTGTAAAATATTTCATTTATTTTGTGGGTTTTTCTTTTCACCATACCCAGCAGTGTGCAGGACTTACTCCTGTCTCTTCACTCAGGAATCATTCCTGATGATGCTGGGGGGGACCAAGTAGAATGCTGGGGATTGAGCCCAAGTTGGTCACATGCAAAGGAAGAGTTCCACCCTCTACACCAGGGGTCCTCAAACATTTTAAACAGGGGGCCAGTTCACTGTCCTTCAGACTGTTGGAGGGCCAGATTATAGTAAAAACAAAAATTATGAACAAATTTCTATGCACACTGCATATATCTTATTTAGAAGTGAAGAAACAAAATGGTAATAAATACAATATGTGGCCCTCGGGCCATAGTTTGAGGACCATTGCTCTACACCATCTTTCTAGACAGTAAAGTATTGTAAAAAAAAAAACTATAAACTATATATCTAAGATGATATACTTTATAATACAATTGTAAAACTATAATTTTAAAATATATTGCTTTGTTATTCTTTTTAATCAAGCTACTTATAATAGATAAGTTATAGAAAATGTAAACAGTTCGGAAAGTTATTGTGGCCAATTGAAAAGTTATATGTAGCTCAATGGTAGAGTGCTTGCCTTGCATATGTAAGACACAAGATTTTATCCTCAGCACTGCAAAAATAAGTAAAAAAAAAAAAAGTGACTCCCTAGAGCTGGAGTGGTCAATCATAGGACTGGAGCACTTGCTTTGTTTATGGAAGACCTGGTTCTATCCCTGGTGCCATGTTGATCTCGAACACAGTCAGGAGTGGTTTCTGAATATTGCCAGGTAGTCCAAAAAAAATACTGTGACACACCATAGGACAAGAATTTATTGTCTTATACCGGGGTCCTCAAACTTTTTAAACAGGGGGCCAGTTCACTGTCCCTCAGACCATTGGAGGGCTAGACTATAGTTTAAAAAAAAAACTCTGAACAGGCACGGGAAGAAAAATAACCCCTGAACAAATTTCTATGAACATAGTACATATCTAATTTTGAAGTAAAAAATGAAACAAAACAGGAACAAATGTAGTATTTAAAATAGAAAAGAAAACTTACCAGCACTTCAATGGAAATCATGGCCCTTCTTTTGGCAGGTCTGTTTGAAGACCCTAACCCGAGACTGAGAGGAGTCGTCAAGAGACAGAGAGAAGTAAGGGAGTCAGAGTCTAGCACATATCCCACATGTGCACACTGTGGGCCTGGGACAAGTCTGCAACTAAGCAGGACGGCAGCAGCACCTAAGAAGCTGAAAGAAGTGAAAAACATATTTTCCCCTAAGATTGTTCTTTTTTTCCCCCTTTACACATTCCTGATGGGAATTGTCTGTCTCTTCCTCATGCAATGCAATGTTCCCCCCTCACCCTCCCCTCAATTTATCCTGACAGACCAATGAGCTATGTTAACTACCTGCTTGTCTCTTATCTACTGAGCTACAGGTGCTGATCCATTTGCTGGCTCCCCATGGTTTTACAGACCCCGCATTAATCGTCCTGAAGACATCTTGGAGACTTGAAGTCTGGGTCCCGCTCACTTGGAGACTTGAAGTCTGGATCCCTGCTCACACCTACCCCCAAAATCTCCGGATTTCCCTACATCAAAGCCCATTCCTGTTTCCACTGTAAAAATAACACAGCCCACCTGAAAACTGTATAAAACCCCCCTGATTTCAGACCTCGGGGTTCGCAACCTCTGCTCTGCTCTGAGCACGTTTCGAACCTCTCTGATCGATCAGATTAAACTGGAACTTGCCTGCAATTGCTGAGCACGTGCCTTTTTCACTATTCTGCACTGGGCAACTGGGGGGGGGGGCAGGTCGCTCGGGCTTTTCAAAGCAAGAACAGTGCTTTCACCTCTGTGCTATCTCTGTTATACAAGAACAAATGGAGTTTTTTTTTTTGAAAAAATGTGACATTCAAATACAATAACTATCAATCAGAAAATTTTGGTATATTTCCTTCCAGTGATTTTTTTCTTTTCGTATACTTTGGTTTTGTCTGAATGCTTTCCCATGATAATAGACATTTTTCCCCTTGAGTGACTTAACATTCACATCGTCTTAGCTTGATTGGTAGGGTGATTTTCCTGTGCAGGTGCAGCAGATAAATTAGTTGAGAGAGAGTGGATGCACACTGATCTTAGAGGTTGGGAGGTTAGGCAGCTTTGGTCTTGTGTGAGCCAGTGGAGGATAGGCCACAGTCCACTGATCATTGCTAATATGGGAGGGTGGCACTATGCCACACTCACTTTTTTATTTCTGGCCTTTCTTTCACACCCTCTTGAAATAGAAGGCTATAATAAACAGTGCAGAACATTTGACCTATGCACTTACATAATCAATGCTTGTCAATCTAGCTGTGACTTTCAAGAAAGTCATGTCTTTGCATTAGTCTGTAAAAGGAGGGATTGAATTCATGGGTCTCTGAGCTTTCTCCCAGCTTAAAAAATGTTTGCTTTATGATCAGTAACATTAAGGTGAATGGAACTCAAAATGAGTTTTGAGAGTTTTTTTTTAATGTTTTTATTGTGTCTATTTTTGTCATGTTGAGAACCCCTTTATAAGAAGAATCATTTGACTGAAACATGTTAATCTTTATATCAAGATTTTAGGGGTTGGAGTGATAGCACAGCGGTAAGACATTTGCGTTTCATGCTGTCGACCCAAGATGGACCCAAATTCGAATCCCTGGCATCCCATATGGTTCCCCCAAGCCTGCCAGGAGCGATTTCTGAGCTCAGAGCCAGGAGAAACCCTTCAGTACCACTGGGTGTGACCCTAAAGCCAAACACAAACAAACAAACAAACAAACAAAAAGATTATAGGCTAAATAGCTAAATGAAAGTTAAACTTATATTTGAATTTTTTTGTTTGTTTATGGGCCACACCTGGTGGTGCTCAGCGCTCCTGGCTCTGTGCTTAGAATCTCTCCTGGCAGGCTTAGAGGACCATATGCCAAGGATCTAACCCAGATTGACTGTGTTCAAGGCAATACTCTAATTGCTGTGCTATTACTTCAGTCCTAATATATTTACATTATTTCTCACAATCAGATTGCTTAAATACTTTCATCCACCAGACGGTGCTCTTGGATAACAAATTTATTGAAGACTGTGGCCCTCTAAAGTGAAACAGTTGAACTGTATGACCCACCAGAGTATTTCCTCTTTTTCCTTCCTTCCTTCCTTCCTTCCTTCCTTCCTTCCTTCCTTCCTTCCTTCCTTCCTTCCTTCCTTCCTTCCTTCCTTCCTTCCTTCCTTCCTGTCCTTCCATCCTTTCTGTCCTTTCTTTTTTCCTTCCTTTCCTCCTTCCTTCCTCTTCCTACCCTCCTTCCTTCCCCTTCCTTCCCTTCCTTTCTTTCCTCCTTCTTTCCTTCCTCCTTTCCTCTTTTCCATCATTCCCTCCTTCCTTTCCCTCTTTCCCTCCTTCCTTCCCTCCTTCTTTCCTTCCATCCTTCTTTCTTTCCTTTTTCTTCTTCCTTCCTTCCTTCCTTCCTTCCTTCCTTCCTTCCTTCCTTCCTTCCTTCTTTCCTTCTTTCCTTCCTTCCTTCTTTCCTTCTTTCCTTCTTTCCTTCTTTCCTTCCTTCCTTCCTTCCTTCCTTCCTTCCTTCCTTCCTTCCTTCCTTCCTTCCTTCCTTCCTTCCTTCCTTCCTTCCTTCCTTCCTTCCTTCCTTCCTTCCTTCCTTCCCTCCCTCCCTCCCTCCCTTCCTTCTGTCCTTCCTTCCCCTTTCTATTCTATAATTTTAACATATTTATTCTGCAATAAAAATCATTTGAGGCCAGAGGGTGTAGCTTGAAGGACAACTACTGCAGGGGTCTGCAACTTTGCCAGATTGCGGACATGGCTTCTAAATAAACTGTGCCTCATCTGTTCAGTTCCCATGCCCGAAGAAGCTAATAACTAATCATATGATAATTTGTACAATAAATTATGTATCTGGATAAATAATTTGAGGCCATAACAATAACTAAGTGTGACTTTCATATCCATGTTATCATTTGAGAAATGCTTTAGTGCACAGAAATTTTGGAGAACATTATTGGCCCTTATACAGGATAATGACTGTCAAATTTGTGTTCTGTTAAATAAGATTTCTTAATTGAAAGTCATTGTTTTCCAGCATGTATACTAACCATTATTTAGAAAAAGTCAGTCCTTATGATCTTAAATTGTGCCATCATCTAGCAGGAGGTTGTGATAGTTTCAATCTACTGATCATATTGTGTGTGGACTATCCCATCAGTCTGGGAGCCATGTTTCCTGGAGGGGTATTGGCAAAGCAGTGTGGGCAGAATTGTACAGGAATCAGTGATGAACCCATAAAATGAAGACATGGAGGGGTTTGAGAGTACTTGGCCATTATATGTAAGAAGGTTAGATGGGAACAGTGTGGGGAAAAAAGCTTTATCTTTAGAAGAAATTTTCTTTTTTTTATATAATAATTTTTATTTTGACCAAAGTGGATTACATATCTTTCACAGTAATATTTTAGGTACATATTAATATTGAATCAGGGGAATTCCCATCACCAAAGTTGTCCTTCCTCCACCCCCGTTCCCAGTTTGCATTCCATATCCCTCACTCCACCCCCCTGTGTCTAGCTTACTACTTAGTGATCATACAACTGTTTGGTCTGGGGCCGGGTGGTGGTGCTAGAGGTAAGGTGCCTGCCTTGCCTGCACTAGCCTAAGACGGACAGTGGTTCGATCCCCAGGCGTCCCATATGGTCCCCCAAGCCAGGAGCGACTTCTGAGTGCATAGCTAGGAGTAACCCCTGAGTGTCACCGGGTGTGGCCCAAAAACCAAACAAACAAACAAACAAACAAAAAAAAAAAACAAGAAAAAACAACTGTTTGGTCTTGGTACCCGCCATTATTTTCCCCTCCATTTGAGAGGCAGAACTAGATGGTTCAAGTTATGTGGTTCTGTTTGAAGAAAAGCAAAGCAATAAAATGGGGTAAACATCAAATAAGCTGAAAAAGGGCAGAGTCCTTAGAGGCTCTCAACATCAGTTTGAGAGAAGAAAGGGAAAAAGGAAGAGAAACACCACAACAATACAAAAAGAAATATCAAACAAAAAATCCAATGAGCACTACAGCAATAAAGACAGACACCACATAATAACCACAGTCCTGAAGTAAATACAAAACAGAGCACAAAAAAGGGAAACAACAATATCAAAATAAAAAATTAGATAAATGAATAAAAAAGATTATTTTATGCTGGTTTTTTTTTTCCTGCACAGGCACAGTAACTACTGGAGACATTAGAAAGGGAATTCCCTTGGCCTAAGAGATACAGTGATTCTCCACCATTGAAGTATACTGTCATGGGAATAACTACAGACTCCTTGCATGTTCTTTTACTCTCCCCTAGGTGTTTTTGTGGTGTATGGAAGACTTCTGTTCCATCATGAGTGGTAGAATCAGACCTTTGTATCTAGAGATCTTGGTATCTGCACAGGTCAAGGAATGGAGCTAATGATGAAGTCTTTCTTTGCGGTTCTAGAAGTTCTATTCCTTCACTGTCATTTTAATCAGTCTTCTGTAGTTTAGTCTTGGTCATTGTGCTGATCCTAGGATGAAGCCTGGAATAGAGTCTTTCATTATGTTTCCAGAAGACCCGTTCAGTTGCAGTTGTCTCAGTCAGACCCCTGGAATTAGAGGTCTTGGTTGTTGTACAGATCATAGGCCAAAACCTAGACTAGGGTTTTTTTATTGGTTCCAGGATACGTTCTGCCTAGTCATAGTTGTCACAATCAGTCATCTGTAGATAGCAATCTTGGCTTTTGCACCGATCAAAGGATGACAAGTCTTCTGATGTTACATGGTGAGGTAAGACAAGCTGTTCTTCAATCAAGTTGTTCCCATTTCCTCATTGTCAGGATATCATATCAGCTGCATCTATGACTGAACTCTTCAGAAGCTGGAGAACTGGGATGATTCTTTGATTTTGTCATCTTTTGAGATTAGTCTTGAAGCTATATTGTTTATATGCCAAAGGCTTTTGGGTATGAATATACCTTCTAGAGTTTCAGCAGGGCAGGAACTCGACCAATCTTCCTCTAGAAGCAGCCTCAGAGTTTTCAGCCCAAAGACCAAAGTACCTGGGAGTTTAATTGGCTTGACATCACCTTAGGCAATGAAGCTGGGATATTTAAATGCTGGAGGCTGAGGTGCAAGGGTGTGGCTGCTGAGGCTTTGGGAAGCATTCTTTTCAACTAACTATAATGCAGTAGGAATATCAAAGGTTATTTATTTTAGAGAATGGGTCTTTTTTTTTTTTTTTTTTTTTTTGGTTTTTGGGCCATACCCGGTAACGCTCAGGGGTTACTCCTGGCTATGTGCTCAGAAGTTGCTCCTGGCTTGGGGGACCATATGGGACACCGGGGGATCGAACTGCGGTCCGTCCAAGGCTAGCGCAGGCAAAGCAGGCACCTTACCTTTAGCGCCACCGCCCGGCCCGAGAATGGGTCTTTTAATTGTAGTAAGAGCTCTCAGTTCTTTAAGGACATATGTTCATTAAGGACACATGTGTAGGGGCCAGAGCAATAGCACGGCAGTAGGGCATTTGTCTTGCACATGGCTGATCTGGGATGGACCTGGGTTCAATTCCTGGTATCCCATATGGTCCCCTGACCATGCCAGGAGTGGTTTCTGAGCGCACAGCCAGGAGTAATCCCTGAGTGCCACCAGGTATGGCACAAAAGCATAAATAAAAACAAGAACAGGATATATGTATAATTAATTGACTTTTGGTGAAGACTTGAAACCTGAATTCTTTTTTTTTTTAATTTTTATTTAGACTAAAGTGGATTACAAATCTTTCACAGTAATTGTTTTAGGTATATAGTGACACTGAATTGGGCATTCCTACCACCAATTTAACCCTGAATTAAAAAAATTTTTTTTAATTTTGGGGCCATACGTGATGTTGCTCAAGAGCTATTCCTGGGGCTGGAGTGGTGGCACAAGCGGTAGGGTGTTTGCCTTGCACACATTGACCTAGGATGGACTGTGGTTTGATCCCCTGGTGTCCCATATGGTCCTCCAAGCCAGGAGCCATTTCTGAGCGCATAGCCAGGAGTAACCCCTGAGCGTCACTGGGTGTGGCCCAAAAAACAAAAAAACAAACAAATAAAAAACGTTATCCTGCCTCTGCACAAAGAAATTACTCCGAGCCATGCTCAGTAGACAATCTGGGCTGACAGTATCAAACCCAGGTCACTGCTTACAAGGCGCACTTTACCTATTGTACTATTGCTCCAGTCCTCATCCCTGAATTCTTTAAGACGGTGTTCTATATATCATATATCATCTATACTATTAAAGAGATAAAATTAGGGGCTAAGCAGTGGCACAGAGGTAGGGCGTTTGCCTGGCATAATCAGGAGTAACCCCTGCGCATCACTGGGTGTGGCCTCAAAACCAAAAAAAAAAAAAAAGAGAGAGAGAGAGAGAGTGAGAGATAAAATTAGTGGCCAAAAGATCAGAAATGGAAAAAAAATTAGTAAGAGCACATGCTCTTTAAAAGACAGGATTGGAGAGGCCGGAGAGATAACACAGCGGTAAGGCGGTTGCCCTGCAAGTAATTGATCTAGGACGAACAGTAGTTCAAATGCCAGCATCCCATATGGTCCCCATGCCTGCCGGGAGTGATTTCTGAGTGCAGAGCCAGGAGTAACCCCTGAGTGCCACCAGGTGTGACCCAAAAACAAAACAAAAGACAGTTGGTATTTGGCCTGGTGTACACAGAATACATGTTAGTCAGGGTAGTCAGCAGGGTGAAATGTGACAGACCAAGACACTACCATCTTTCTTCTTTTAGGGTCCAGTACATTGAACATTCAATAACTGTCAAATGAGTGTTTTCTACACACTGCTTGTTGATCCACATTGAGATTCAGGCAATGGTTATTTCCCATTGTTTCCAGAATTTCACATGACTCTCCATGGATTACCAGTCTGACACATGTGTAATAGATACTACAAATGTTTCATTCAAATTGATTAAAACCAGGGGCCGAAGAGATAGCATGGAGGTAGGGCATTGGCCTTACACGCAGAAGGATGGTAATCTGAATGCCAGCATTCCATATGGTCCCCGAGCCTGCCAGGAACGATTTCTGAGCGTAGAGCCAGGAGTAACCCCTGAGCGCTGCCAGGTGTGACCCCAAAACCAAACCGAAACAAACCAAGACAAAACAAACAAAAAAACCCACCCACCCAACCAAAAAACCAAAAAACTCAGTGTGAAGTGTAAAGGGCTAAAAATTAGTGTTCATATTCTTAGAGGAAGAGACGAGAATTACAGAAGGAATATTAAAAAGTGTTCAATAATCATGGTGCTTAAATAAAGATTTTATTTAAAAAATTAAAAAGAATATAAAAGAAAAAGTGTTGTTTTTTTGTTTGTTTGTTTTGTTTTGTTTTAGTGCTGCGGACCTTTATCCTAATGAGATAAAAAGTCCCTAAGCACAACCTTAGTGAGCTCATTGTCCCACTGAGAGTCAAGTGGGAGCATGAAGAGGCGAATATGAAATATGAATCATGAAATATGAAATAAATAAGATCACACAGAATGCATGGGGACTTGCGTCTAGAAAGACGAAGACAAATTTATTTTTTGAGCTGGGTAACTTTTAAGGGTTGAGCTCTGGAATGCGGGGTGTAATTTTGGAGATCAAAGAAAGTGGGAGATGGTCAGGGAAACAGAATGAAAGGCCATGGCTAAAATCTGCATATTAAAGAACCGATACTGAAGGTGAAAAGAAGTTTTGTTGTGGGTTAGCTTTGTTTTGGGTAAGCAGGAGAAACCAGGTAATTTTCAGGGAAGTGGGAAGAGAGAGAAATGTTTTAGAGTTTTGGGGAAAACTGAAAATTGCTTTACTCATGAGCTAAGTTTTGGGAAAAACATGATCTTGGCGCCAAGGTAGCAGAGATCACAGAGAGCTGGTCAGTGGGAGACTTTAGGTGGGATTTGTACTGTGCTTCTTTGTTAGAAAGAAATATAGAGGCCTGATTTCTAATAATGGTCAAAAATAAAGAGAGAGATAGTTACAGCCACATTTGAATTATCGCCAAACAATCCACGCAAAGGGTCAACTGATTTGACTGCTCTAAGCGGGCCTTTTTGGCAAATAATTCTTTTTCAGGAGTGCAACACTTCTGATGTGTGCCCTTCCTGAGTGGGGTGTAACATTTTAGTATTTGGATCACACCTGACTATGCTCAGGAATTACTCCTGGGGCTGGAGGGATAGCCTGGAGGTAAGGCGCCTGCCTTCCATGCAGAAGGACAGTGGTTCAAATCCCGGCATCCCATATGGCCCTCCATGCCTGCCAGGGGCGATTTCTGAGTGTAGAGCCAGGAGTAACCCTTGAGCGTTGCCGGGTGACCCCCAAAAACTAAAAAAAAAAAAGAAAAAAAGAAAAATGAATTACTCCTGGCTTTGAGCTCAGAAGTTACCCCGGGTCGGGTCAGGGGAGCCATCTAGGATGCCTGAGATAGAACCTGGGTCAGCTGTGTGCAAGGCAAACACTCTTCCTGCTGTACTATTGCTCTTGCCCCTCTCTTTGGTTTTTTTTGTTGTTGTTGTTGTTATTCTTCTATTATGTTTATTTATAACCAGCATATAAGAGTGATTAATCTGTGTCTGTTCTTCTGACTAACTCCCCTCAGCTTGATATTCTCCAGGGCAGAGTATTGTTGATTGCTTCTGAGTATCTGAATATTCCTGCCTTATTCCATTTTCTCCTGAACTTTGTTTTGTTTTTGTTCTCTCACTTGATGGCGCTGTGGCGTTAGATTGGGTGGACATGCTTTGCTGAGTCTCTGTTTTTGCCTTCAGTCTTGCTCAGACTTACTTTCCTGAGTCTTGATTATCTTGCACTGTCTCACTGTCTTCACCGCTCTTACCCTGAGAGTGGAGGAGTGAGCGTCAGCTTCATTGATGGGCTTCGAAGAGGACCAGAGTCGGGAATGCTGGACTTAGAACGCTTCTGCTCCTTCCAGGAAAACCCAGTCCTAGAACACTTGCTCTCTGGGGCATCCTTTCCCAGATGGACAGGTAGGGAGAAGTCAGGTGCAATTCTGCATTTCTGCCCACCTCTTGGTCATTCCCTGGTGTTGTTCCTCGTCTCTGAGATTCTGGGTGGAAGGAGATGCTCTCCTCCTCCTCTCTGCCCTACCCTTTCACCTACCTTCACAATGAAGAGATGTGGCATTTTCTGCTGCCTCTGGTGAACAGAGGGACCTCAGTTTGCAGCTATGAGCCTTAGGTTTAGGCTTAATGAGTCTAATCTGGATTTTAAAGGCCCATGTGTTGTGTTTTTTTTCTGAGAGTATTTCTCCCTTTATGCCTGTGCGCCACAGGAATTGGTGATTTTGGTGGTAGGATTTCATGACATGCAGGATAGGGTATGTCTCTGATTACAACCAAGGTTGTCTTTTAACTGTGTGTTATGATAATTTTTATTAAACGTGATTATTGCTACTGTTGGGTTAAAGTGGACAGTATTGGCAACTATCTTCTCTCAGATCTATCCATTCTCTCCTCATCCCCTTCTCCACTTTCTTGGATTCATGGAATATTTTTCTATCATTCCATTTTATATTTGTATTGATTTATACTAATTCACACATAATTAAAACCTCAAAGTAGCATCGTGGGGCTTTCCTGATATTATATCCTTCCACATATCTATTATTGTTTGTGTATATATATATATATATATATATATCAGCCTGAGAACCTCACTAAGACATGACATAAATAATGAAAAAATAAACCTATTTTTGAGTAATAAGATTCACACAGAGCAGTAGAGCAAAAGATGAGCATTCTCTTATGGCAATAAAAACTGTTTATAATTATTTGAAACATGATGGCTTTTTATTAGTCATCTTAAATCTGATGCAAATTAAGTTTTCTCTCTCCAACATGTTAAAAGATCCATTGGGGTAGAAAGTTTACCTTATTTTCAAACAATGGGATAGTAGGGAAGACTTTCTAAGAAAATGGAAATAAAAAAGGAAAACATTTTATAAAATTTCAGATTGATCACAAAATCTTATCATAGCAGACTCAATAGATATAGCAGGGTATGGAGCCAGAGAGATAGCACAGCAATGGGGTGTTTGCCTTGCACGAAGCCAATCCAGGACAGACGGTGGTTGGAATCCCAGCATCTCATATGGTCCCCTGAGCCTGCCAGGGGCGATTTGTGAGTGCAGAGCCTGGAGTAACCCCTGTGCTCCCCTGACCCAAACACACACATCCGAAATAACAGGGGGTGATAATTGCCAACTTTTTTCTGGTCCAATTTCCACCCTCTAGCCCCTAAACCTCAGAATTATGAATTTAAATAAGAACTGTGGGATTCCATTTCTCTATTTATTTGGTTTGGTAGGTACTAGGTTTTGTTTTATAGATCTGTGCTAGAAGAGAGAAATAATAGTTTCATACTTCATATTTGTCTAAAAAACCTTATAAGTATTTGGACCTTCTAGGAGTGACCAAATTTTAACTAATATTTTTTTCTATTTCAGAGACACAAACTAGCACAATTCTACAGGTTTTTTTGAGACAAAGTGTTATTCACACATTACAGATCTTCAATTTTCCAACACTAGAAGCCATGCAGATTCATTTGTAGGACTAGCATTTTCTTCCAAGCCCCTAGCTGTGAGAATATAGCACTTTTTTTCCCTTTATTGATAATGTTTATTTCATCAGTTATTAGAAGCACTAGTCTGAAGAGGCAACACTGGACTTTCACTGATAACAGAAAGAAATCTTGAACATCCATAAAATGCAACTCAGTGGCAGAATGCTGGCCATGA
Organism: Suncus etruscus; assembly: GCF_024139225.1. Classification (NCBI taxonomy): domain Eukaryota; kingdom Metazoa; phylum Chordata; class Mammalia; order Eulipotyphla; family Soricidae; genus Suncus; species Suncus etruscus. The sequence goes on from NC_064848.1 coordinate 14,905,279, forward strand.
ATGGAGGAGAATCTGGGTTTGTTTCCTAGCACTATAAAACCAACAAAATAAAAACAAGAAAACTGAATACAAAAGGAAAGGGTCAGATAAAGATTGTTACTAGTTGGGCCCGGAGAGATAGCACAGCGGTGTTTGCCTTGCAAGCAGCCGATCCAGGACCAAAGGTGGTTGGTTCGAATCCCGGTGTCCCATATGGTCCCCTGTGCTTGCCAGGAGCTATTTCTGAGCAGACAGCCAGGAGTAACCCCTGAGCAACGCTGGGTGTGGCCCCCCAAAAAATTGTTACTAGCTATATTGCAGAGTAAGTGATTTTTTTTCTTAAATGATAAATAAAACTCTTCCTTGAATCAGTGAATACACATACCAGAATTAAGCCAACTTCAACTTCACTATATGAACAGGCACTTGAGGGTAGGAAGGCATGTAAGCAGCCTGATATGAAGGCTCTGACCTGGGAAAAATGCCTGAATGCAACATTTCTCTAATGTTCAGGGCAGCTGATGGCTCAGCTGGGCATGTGGACCTGAGTTTCTTGACTGATTCTGGTAGAGAACTTGCTTGCACAAGGAATACACAATAGAGGGAGAGGAGGGTGAAGAAAATAGACCTATCAGCAAAAATGAAACAAACTTTTACAGCAGTCCCCCCAGAGCAAAACCACAACAGCAAACAAGTACTACAAACTTTCTCTTCCTCTTCTCTCTCTTCTGCTGATGTCTTTAAGGCTGTTGTGCTACACTCTCTTGTGAGGTACTTTGTGTCTGAGGACACTGTATTTTTCCTCCTCTCTGGCAGATAGATTTTTGGCAACATTTCTTTTTCATTTCTGACGGCTTTATGCTCCAAGACCATAAGTGAATCTTGCAATCCAGAACTCAAACCAGGACTCACCAGATAATAGGGTGGCTTTTTTGTTTTTTGTTTTTGTTTGTTTTTTTTGTTGTTGTTGTTGTTTTGCTTTCTGTCCCTGTTCTTTCCTCTCTCCCTCTCTCTTTTTCACCTTTAATCCTCTCCTGCCCCTCCTGTCTTCAGTTCTACCAGTATTATTCTGTGCCCATGCAAAGTTCATTTTTTTTAATTCCTAAAAAAATTACGATTATCAAGGATATACCCTAAAGCCTCAATTGAAAACTGATAACATTTTTCAGAACCTAAAGATTTAGTCAGACTTGGCAATATTAATCAATCCCCCATAGTTATGTGAGGGCATGTTTACTTATGAATACAGTGACTGCTCTCCCCAGATTGGGGTGCACATATGGGGTTCCCAGGTAGAGGAAGATGACCTGACTCCTTCCCTCAGTGCTCAGAAGTCATAAACTGCCCCTTACAGATCAGTCTATAAACACCTTTTATTTGAATCTAATTATCAACCTCGCTTTACTTGTGGGGGTACATTCAAGGTGATGAGAACGGATCTTATAAAAAAGAGAAGGGTCTTAGGATGAGACCACAGATGGATCTGCTTGCTGTGGTTAAATAATTAATTTTCTTTTTAACCATGACTTGTAGCCAGAGGGAGGAACTAGTGGTTGGAAACTGATTCTAGGGGACCCCCCTTTAATAGCGGGATCCTAACCCTTGCTTGTTGCTCCCAAACAGCTCCTGTCCTCTCTAGTGGGAAAGGAGATGGAGAGTGTTTTTTGGTTTTGTTTGGCAAATGAAGGGTTATGGTTAGTAGCCCATTGAGGCACCCTCTCTTCGATACCCCTAGCCTTGGAAATTTAAAGAGAGTTTATGTCCTAAGTTTGGGGAGACTCTTCACCAGACAAAAGAGTTTGGTGACCAGGAGGAGCAGAAAGACAATGGAAACCACTAACCACAGTGTTGTGGGGGAAGAGCACAAAATTTTGGTGTTGCCTATGTGCTAAGTTGAGGTGTGAGGACCTGTGGGTTTGTGTTTTAAACAAACTTTGTGCCCTAGAGGGAACTCAAGCCCTGCAACAAACTTAGAGCAGCAGATCCACAAACAGAAGTCAGCCTGGAACCAGCCCCTCAGTGATGTGTGAGCTTTACTAGCACCTCACTCCCAATTTCCTCTTCAGTAAAGTGTGGTAATTTTTAAAATATAAATTACTTTATTTGAAGACAATGTACTATATAGTTGCCATGATACATTTGTTTCCAGGTAAGTGGGAATAAAATTATTAAAAAAAAAAAAGAAGAAAAAATACAGCAACAAAATTTTTGTGAAAATTATTGTGTATGGCAATGAGATCATTAATTCATTGTCAGAAGATTTAATAAGCCTTTGTTGATAATTCTGTTATTTATTTTATTTCTGAATATTAGGTGTCTTCAGCTATACATTGTTGTGTTAAATAATTAACACTCACAGGCAGGCTTCAGGAAGCATCAGCTTTATTCATTCCCTACTCACCACATGTGTGTGGCCTATCTCATAGCCTTTCAAGCATTCAGCCATTCTAGGCTAGCCCTGCCTCTTAACCCTTTCAGCCATCTTCCCTTTGGGCTCCATGCTGGTCAAAGACCAGAACACAGAGGCCCAAAAGCCAGAGCGCCCAACAGCGCAGAAAGCGCCCGAATCCCCTTGGTTCAAGGCTTATCTAACTTTTCCAAGACCCGTCCCAGGAATGGGCCGGGTCTTGCAGGTAAGGTCACACCTAATATCCGGTTCCCAAGACCCCTCCCAGAAATGGGTGGGTCTTAGGTATCTACACCCAAATTCAGGGTTTCAGCTAGGTACACCAACAATACATTAGTACCTAAATTGGTGTTTCTATGGGAATGATAATACTAAAAAATTGGAGTTGTTGAAGTAGAAGCTCTATTGCTAATACTACAGCTTTTGTGGGGCATGTTTTCAGCTGTCAGGTCTTCTGGAAGGTGGGGAATGGTGGGGCAGGGATTTACTCCAAAAAAGGTCCTGATGAAGTCAACCCAACTGTCCTACTAGAGTTTTGATCAGATTGGTGTCTCTGTAGAGAGTTGTAGGCAAGTATTAAAGCAGAGACATTGATGAAGTGGTGATTGTAGGTGATGAGAGCATCCCTTTGGCATGGCTTTGGTATGGCAGAGACTTGACTCATCCTCTCTAGTGTGTGGGTTTTGTGCTGTATACCACTTCCAATTCCAACATGGGCCAGTTTGTTTGCATATTTTCCTTCTAGAACATCATGGAAGTGTCTCAGAAGGATGAAGAAGGCACCATGAACACAGGTAAGAACCTAGAAGATTCTTCATGATCTTCAGGCCCCGTCTTCATCTGAGACACATCACAATTCCTGTCTTACAGTGGGATATACAAGACTCAAGTTGCCCAAGAGACGAATTTCTCTTGGGAACAAAATGTTTGTGGCTGTTTGCTGTCATATTCTCCAAAGTGAGGGCTACCCCAGATAAAAACCCTGTTATTTTGTAAAGTAGATGGAAGAGGTTGGAAGTAGGGGACCAAATTCCCAACTCAGGCCTCATTTAAGTCTCATCACTTCTCATAGACCCATCATCTCACACATGCCATTGGAGACTGGGGTTTCAGCTGATGAGATTTGAGATTTGAGATTTGGGTGGTAGAGCATCAGTACCTTCTCTCCTGCTCCAATAGGTGCAGCCAAAGCAGCAGCTCCACTGAGGATTGTCCTGGTAGGCAAATCAGGTAGTGGGAAAAGTGCCACGGGGAATAGCATCCTTGGCCGGATGGAGTTCATGTCCAAACTGGAGGCCAAGTGTGTGACCAAGAAGTGCCAGCAGGCCAGGCGCACTTGGAATGGGAGGAGCATCCTGGTGGTGGACACGCCCCCCATCTTTGAGGACATGCCCCCTACCCAAGACTGGTACCAGGACATCGGGGACTGCTACCTGCTCTCTGCTCCGGGGCCCCACGTGCTGCTGCTGGTCACCCAGCTGGGCCGCTTCACTGCCCAGGACATCATTGCTGTGAGGAGAGTGAAGGAGGTCTTTGGGGCAGAAGCCATGAGACATGTGATCGTCCTCTTCACCCGCAAGGAGGACCTAGAGGGCGAGCCCCTGGCTCAGTACCTGGCTAATGTGGACAATGCGGGGCTGAGCAGGCTGCTGCGGGAGTGTGGGAGAAGGTTCTGTGCCTTTGACAACAAGGCCACTGGGGACCAGCAGCGCCAGCAGCTGGAGCAGCTCATGGCCCAGGTGGAGAGTCTGGAGAGGGAGCTCCAGGGCGCCTTCCTCAGCACCCTGCTCTCCCAGGAGGCACAGCTGCTGCTGCAGCAGAAGAACGGAGGTGGTGAGTGCTCAGAAGAGCACAGGCGCTACCTAGGCCTGGTGCAGAGGGAGCTGAAGATGCAGAGACAAGACCTGAATGAGGCTCAGGTCAACTGCTTGAGGAAGAGGCTGCACAGACTCAAATGCTGGCCTGTTTGTAAGTTTTGTTTAGGGTTTGTTTGGTTCAGCATATTTTTTACTCTTATTATGCTTTTATTTTCTAATTGGATGTAATATGTGTGTATTAGAGCATTTCCTGAGCCATCACTTCATATCTTTGTCATTCTCTTACCACCCATAGGTGGTTAATTCTGAGGGCGGTAAAGAACAAGGGCTGTGTTGTCTGTGTAGCCCCATTCTCATTTCCAAGAGGTTTCTGTTTGGGCCAGACCTTTACCTCTCAGAAGGACCCTCCAAGGAAAACAACAACAGTACATCTTGTAAAATGCCAGACTTTCTGCATGTAGTCTCAAGTTAAGGTTTTGGCCTGAGACAGATTTTAGACGCATGAGTGAGTGAAGGTCTCCCTCTCAGGAGAGATGTAAAGAAAGATAGTTTTTCTTCTTCCTTTTGTTCTTGTCAGTCTGGGATGTGATGAGTAGAACTGCAACCAGCCCTTTTGTTACCAGCCTAAGGTTGAAGATGATCCTTCAGAGCAGAGAAGACAGAAAAGATATGACCCTTAATCGGCCGGCTCAGAAGCCTCTCCTCTCTCTAAATTCACAGTGATGTCATCAATGAATTCCCTTGTTGCTCAAGCTATCTCTGTTTGGGAGTCTCCTTTCAAAAACTTTTTTTGTTTTTGTTTTTGTTTTTGGGCCACAGCCAATGATGCGCAGGGGTTACTCCTGGCTATGCACTCAGAAATCACTCCTGGCTTGGAGGACCATATGCGACCGGGGGCATTGAACCACAGTCCATCCTAAATGCCCTACCGCTTGCGCACTGCTCTGACCCCTCCTTTCAAAATCTTTTAACCTGCATTTGAAACTTTTTTGGGGAACACATCTTGTGGTTCTCAGAACATATTCCTGGCTCTGTGCTCAGGGATCACTCCAGGTGGGGCTAAGAGGACCACATGGAGTGCCAGGGATCATCAAAGCTGGGTCATATACAAGTGAGCACCCTGCCTGCAGCGTCAGCTCCTTGCACTTGAAAACATTTGAACCAGTTGAAAGTTTTCTACTTATGCTGACCCACCCAGACCTAAGGTTTTCACCTTCCTGTGCTCAACTGATCTTTCCCCCAAAGTCCCAGAGCAGAGAAGCATAGCACCTGTTCCAGGTGTCCCAGAGAGAAGCCTTTTTTTTTCACAATACATCATTAGCACATTGTATTATTCATATTCTAATCCTATTCTTTCCAGTGCAGTTATGCTTTCTCTTCTTTTTCCTCTTCCTTTTTTTCTCCTTTCTTCTCCTTCCTCCTCCTTCTCTTCTTTCTCCAGCTTCTCTTCTTCCTCCTCCTATTTCTTCTCTTGAAGAAGGTAAAGTTATGTTATTTTCTTCTTTCTCTTTCATCTTCTTCATATTCTTTTTCTTCCTTTTTGCTTCTTTCTCTTTTCCCTTTTTTCTTTCTCCCTTTTTTCTTTCTCTTTTTTCTCACCCCATCTTCTTGTATTCTCCTTTTTTTCTCCTTCCCTACTTCTCTTCTACTGTTTCTTCCTCTTCTCCTCTTCTTCTTGCTCTTCTCTTTCTCTTCTTTCCTCTCTCTTCCTCCTGTCGTCATCTTTTTTTATTTCTTTGCTATGGCTAGCTTGGTCCAAACACGTTAGAGAACTCATAATTCTCTCGATGAAAGTGGGTGCTCGAGTGGCAGATTATGAAATATGAGGAGCCACACACAGTTGTATGGGAGAACAGTGTTCTGATTTATTGTTCAAATATGGGTGGTATTATGGGGGATTTTTGCCAGTCACAGTTTTTTTATGGTATAAAAAAATGCTCACATTTGTTTCTTTGCAAAGTACAACACATCTCTCTTGTTAACAGAAGCTTTGTCAGTATATAGTTTGTTCTTCAAAACAATTCACATGGCTCTAGGTGGTTTGCAGACCTTATGAATAGGTACATTTCAATTAAGAGCCCAGAGGAAAACAAGAGGGTAAATTTTAACATCTCAAAGTAGTTCCTCTCTGACTAGGCTCTAGGTGTCAATTCTGATGTATATTAAAGGATTTAGCACAGCTAGATTTTCCTATCAAATTTCCTTTTTACCTGAGGGAACAGGCTTTTGCTTTAGGGGCTTATTACAGCTAACTAACTTCCTAAATTCTGACTAAGAAATTGTTTTTGTTTGTAACCTCATTATCATATGAATTCCCATAAAAATCTGGAGATTTCAAGGCTCAGTGTTCCACTGTGAACCAAATCTGCTGCGACAGGAAAGGAGGTGGCGGACCCCAGAACTCTGGATGAATAAACCTCGCATTGCTGATTGCATCTCAGAAGATTTGTGGTCTATATTGGAGGTGGTGGGCTTTCCCGGACCCTTTTTACACTATGTCATTTTCCATTACAAGATGGTTCTTAAGTCTCAAGGGAGACTCATGGTGTCCTCTCTGCAACTCCTCCACATGTGCTGATTTTCATTCTACTCCTGGAATGTGACTGTGGCTGAAAGGACTGCCCAGAGAGCTGACATACCTGAAGTCAACTGCACTCCCTATCTGATGTACTCTGTTGAGCCCATTTACTCTCCTTTGCCACACACCCCATTTTTAATAGACCTTACCTTTCCCTGTGGAGCAGAAACCTTTTATCATTTGTTTGGGGGTCACACTAGGTAGTGCTCAGGTTTTACTACTGGATCTGTGCTCCAGGATCACTCCCAGGAAATATTATTTGTATGGTGTTGGGGATTTTACAGGGCAAGCACTGTACCTCCTATACTATCTTTCTGTTTCCCCTGATAGCATTTATCTGACATTTCTGTAAGAGCATTGAGCCTCCTCCTTACTGTTCACATTACAATATCTGTAGTACAGAATGAATAAAGTCAAGGAGAGATAAACTGAATTAAGTCAGGCAACCTGAGAATACTGGTGGAACAAGTAGCTTGGTCTTCGAACTTAGAATTCTTGGGGATTTATGGGTTTGAGTCACATATAACTTGTGGGGTATGTTTGGCACCAGTTATGTGAATGCAGCTGTGCAGATCAATTAACACAGTATGATTTCCAGCAACAGAGGTTCTGATAATAACATTAGGGTTGCCACTGAGCTCCTAGAACTCACCATAGAATGAATCATTTACTCATCATTTATCCTGGGTGGTCTGGGAGGACTGAAATCCTCCCATATAAGGAAGAAAAAGGCATAAAAAGCTGGGTGGGAAGGTACTATCAAGGGAAGATTGTGTGAGGGGAGGCCCACTTGGAACCTCTGCTTCTGATTTCCTATTTCTGGGAATGCAAGGCCCAGATGTCCTCCTAAAACAGGGAACACCATTCTTCCCCCAGATTTCTGCAGATACCTATCACAGCTGTCTGAGTTCTGGAGTGCTCTGAGTTTGGTGAAAGACTTTGCCTTCATTACTGATCAATCACAAAAGGACTCTAATATGGGGATAATATACACCATTCTTGGACAAAAGCCAATAGAACCAAGCATCTTGGTCCCCTAGGAAAGTTGCATGAAATTTACTCTGCAGTTCACTGTATTTTCTAGGAATGTGGTGTTGCTCAGTGGATTTGAATAACTGCCATCAAGACTACATCATCTGTGAACTCTAAAATACTAACTGCCCAGCCTTGGCCAATTCAACCCTAAGCAACTCAGACCTTTCAGTTCCCAGTTGTCAGGAGTTCAGTCATGACTGAGGCCCAGCATTCTGGTATGGCCCTTTATGAGAATATTTAAAAATTAAAGCAACAGCTTTTTTGTTTTTGTTTTTGTTTTGAGATCACACCCAGCAACACTCAAGGGTTACTTTTGGCTCTACACTCAGAAATCACTACTGGCAGGCTCGGGGACCATATGGAATGCCAGGACTCAAACCACGGTCCCTCTGCATGCGAGGCAAATGCCTTACCTCCATGCTATCTCTCCGGCCCCAAGGTAACAGCCTTAATGTCATCTCAGCCTGCCTGAGATGACATGAGATGACATTGAGCCCAGCACACATGCCCATATGGACCCAACCATTCCCAAAATAATCATTACAGTTAAAAAAGGAGTTGCAGACAAACACCCTTGATTTTCTTATGCTAATATCTGACTCCATCTCTTTACAGAAGGCAAACATCTTTAGATTTGTTCCCGTTCTTTTAGGTTTGTTTCCCCATTCTTTTTCAGCCCTCATTAGTAGTCATTTGGACCTAGTCATGTAGACCAGAAAAATAAAATATAAAATCAAATCAAAAAGCAGAAGGAGCCCTAATAAAATTGATGCTAATCATTAGTTAGGAGTTCTCATTTTTTTAGCTCTGCACACCAGGTACTCCATATCACTGTATGATACACCCAGGCACTGGGGTTTCTCTGCCTGGACTGCTGTCCTAATGGCCAGTCTCCATCTGCTGTGACTCTGCATTTCTCTCCATGCCCTCAAATCTGAGTCCTCATCTGTTCTTCCTCCTAATCTCTGTATATACTCAGTTTCTCCTCCAGAATGTTCTCATCATCTATCAAATGGGAGATGATGTGGTGTCGTCATTAACTTGGAGTATATTTTTGATAAATAATCTTTTCCCCCACTCCCAGCCTACCTGATAATCTTGCCCCAGTTCTTCCTAGTTCCTTTGATGCCCCCCACCCTTTAGCATGAAGAAATAAGACCCAGAGGTGAGCTGTTCACACTGGTAACTCCTCTGTCCCTCCTCCATCATCTCCTCCTTTCTGTAACCTTTCAAATAGTTCAGGACAGGTTCCTGTTCATGTCTTATATAACTTCACAAAGGAACAAAATAACAGAGACTTTCCTTCTTTCAGTTTTATTGACATTAAAAAGTCAATAAAAAGTGTGAGAGTAAAATGGATGCCAGACAAGAGAGAATAAAATGAAATGGTGTAAAAACAAATCCAGGGCCTGCAAACAGAGAGTGATTCTGAACAAAACCGCAGAGATAATCAGTTCCCACGAGGGATGCCAAAGTCAATGAAAATGACCAGAAAAATTAAAATGCAGACAAGAAGAATAAAAATCCAAAGGTGAGAAACCATCCAGTGGGAGAGTCTACGCAGTCTGTGCCTCAAGCAGTTGTCCTGGGCCTCACTGAGGTCTTGCCTCTGCTTCTTCAGCTCCCTCTGTACCAGGCCTAGGTAGCGCCTGTGCTCTTCTGAGCACTCACCACCTCCGTTCTTCTGCTGCAGCAGCAGCTGTGCCTCCTGGGAGAGCAGGGTGCTGAGGAAGGCGCCCTGGAGCTCCCTCTCCAGACTCTCCACCTGGGCCATGAGTTGCTCCAGCTGCTGGCGCTGCTGGTCCCCAGTGGCCCTGTTGTCAAAGGCACAGAACCTTCTCCCACACTCCCGCAGCAGCCTGCTCAGCCCCGCATTGTCCACATTAGCCAGGTACTGAGCCAGGGGCTCGCCCTCTAGGTCCTCCTTGCGGGTGAAGAGGACGATCACATGTCTCATGGCTTCTGCCCCAAAGACCTCCTTCACTCTCCTCACAGCAATGATGTCCTGGGCAGTGAAGCGGCCCAGCTGGGTGACCAGCAGCAGCACGTGGGGCCCCGGAGCAGAGAGCAGGTAGCAGTCCCCGATGTCCTGGTACCAGTCTTGGGTGGGGGGCATGTCCTCAAAGATGGGGGGCGTGTCCACCACCAGGATGCTCCTCCCATTCCAAGTGCCCCTGGCCTGCTGGCATTTCTTGGTCACACACTTGGCCTCCAGTTTGGACGTGAACTCCATCCGGCCAAGGATGCTATTTCCCGTGGCACTTTTCCCAACGCCCGATTTGCCCACCAGGATGATTCTCAAGGAGGAGGATGCTGAAAAATTGGCATCTTTGCTGTTGCCTAAGGAAACAAAAACTTTATCCTTTTTTTATTTTTTAAAGTAATAGGCCCTACTGGCCTTCCTGGAATTATCCACTCCCTTGAGAAGGATTCAGGTATGGAATGTGAACCTAGTTAGGAAACTCAGGGGGTATAGAACAGTCACACTGAAAGTCCTGCTGGGACCCAGAGCTAAGAACAATATTGGCTGCCTGGAGGAGGGGTCCCAGAGCCACCTCCTCTGTGACCAGAGAAGGGCATCCTGAGAGGAGGCAGTGTCGGTGCTGTTGGGGAGGTTGAGTGACATCACATCATACTTAATAAATGGGAGTGTTGAAGGCACAAAGGAGAGCAACAGCAGAACAACTTCTTGAACCCTCAGACACTGGGGCACACTGTGAAAGAGGCCTCACATTCACCAGACCAGGGATTGGGGTGGTTTCAGGTGTAGGGGTTCGAGTGCCTTCACCAGGACCAGCTAGCTGAGAGTCCCTGGATCTCTGCTCTCTGGTAATGTGGGAGAGATGAAAGCTCCTAATTTAGAGACAGAGGATTGTAGTGAAGGTCAAGTTCAGAGTCTGTGGATGAGTGGGACTGGAGAAGAAGACTAAGAGTGTCAAAAGTGCAGGTGTGGGAAGGTCATTGAATGTTGGACAACAGAAATGGTAACAGAAGTGGAATTGCAGAGAGTGATGCTGAGTCCAGCTCTAGAGCCTGAAGCCCAGGGATTTTCAAAGCTCCTATGAGGCTTCAGGTAGTTCAGGCTCCTGACTGAGTCTTTTGTCCCTTCCACTCTGTGTTGGCTCTTTGTTCTTCATTACTTTGGATATTGTGACACAATTGCTACATCCCTACAAGAAATGAACCCTCTTTTCAGCTGAACACAGGAAAGAAGGTTCATTTGTACAACTGGGTTCCAAATCTTGCAGCATCTGATGTCAAGTTTCATTTCCACATTTCCCACTATTAGGAGAGTGACCATCACGGTGGTGGTGAGGAGAGGGCCCCAGAGCAAAAGAAATTTATGCTGTGCTAGAGGAGAGAAAAATGGAGACATATGTGAGTTTCCTCTGATCTTGGGCTGAAGTTCTAGAAATTGGAGGCTTTCTTACCTTCATCTATAGTTCCATATTTGCTCTGAAATCCTTCCATTCTCTTCTGGAACAAAAAGAAAGAAAGAAAGAAAGAAACAAACAAAAACAGTGTCTCTTTCAGAGGCCTGACAATACCTAGTTAGACACTCAAGAGGAATTTTGCTTAGACAAGACATTTCCAGTGTGGATTTCCTACTCATTTTTCTTTCTAACCAATAACTATAAATCATTTTATGCAAACTTGTGATGTCGGGAGCTGGGCGGTGGCGCTAAAGGTAAGGTGTCTGCCTTGCCAGCGCTAGCCTAGGACGGACCGCGGTTCGATCCCCCGGTGTCCCATATGGTCCCCCAAGCCAGGAGCGACTTCTGAGTGCATAGCCAGGAGTAACCCCTGAGCGTCAAATGGGTGTGGCCCCCCCCAAAAAAAAACTTGTGATGTCTGTTGTATTAAATAATTAAGGATGGGGCTGGATGGCGGTGGATTTCTCTCCGTGCCATTCCAGTCCACGTGGCTCTGCCACCTCCATGCAGTCGGCGAGTCCCAGGCCCAGGTGAAATCACTCACTCACAGTCAGGCGTCAGGAAGCAACTTTATTCAAGCCCTAGCCACCACGTGTGTGTGGCCTATTCATAACCTTTCAAGCACAGCAATATTTTGCTAGCCCTGCATCTTATTTCCTGTTAGCCATCTTCCCTTTGGGCTCCATGCTGGTCAAAGACCAGAACACAGAAACCCAGAAGCCAGAGCGCACAGCAGCGCAGAAAGGGCCAAGAGCCAAAAGGGCAAAAAGCCAAAAAGGGGCCGAATTTCCTTGGTCCCAGCCTTATCTAACATTTCCCAGACCCCTCCCAGGAATGGGAGGGTCTAGCAGGTAAGGTTACACCTACTATCCGGTTCCCAAGACCCCTCCCAGAAATGGGTGGGTTTCAGGGTTTCAAATAGGTACACCCACAGATGTCAGGCTTCATTAACAAGAAAATGGTTGTTTTTTTCCACTTCATTTTACAGGAAAGAGGAAAATGTTTCAAAACAAATCAGTTGATGTCTACTTTCAATTTATTCATCTATTTATTGGGGTGGTTCCCTAAGCAGTGATAAGAAGGCTTGGGGAGTCCCACTGTCAATTCTTGGTCAATTGGGCCACATGGTTTTAGCCTTTTGCCTCCCAATAATGAGCATTTCCTTGCAAACCAGCAGAAATGAGCAGTGTTTTAAGGGGCAAAAATATTTCACTGAAATTATGTACAACATGTGTCAATCTTCTTGGCGTCAGTGAAAAGAATCTGCAGGTAGGTGCAAGCATGGAGACAAACGGGTATGGTTAGATGAACTCTGGAGAAGCATTATATTTATTCAGTTTTAGAGATTGCAGTGATGTATGTGGTTATAAAATATTTTTGAAGCATAGACATACATAGAAGTCAAATAAAGACCTACTATCTGCAATTAACCAATGCATTTTGTAATTCTTACAACAGTTATTCTGTTTGATTGAGAAACTTAAATATTACAAATCCCCCAGTCTCATTCACTCTGCTTTTGCTAAAACTGCTCAAATCCAGTGACATCTTCTCTCCCTTTAATGACAATCTCTGAGATTTGGAACCTCAGGAACTATTCTGGGATCTGTGCCAGAGTGTAATGGATGTGATGATGAGTTTCATCATCACACTAGTCTTCTGTGTCACTATTTGTGACCTTCAAAGCTTTCACAACCTCTATTTGAGTCGTCCTGAAGACCTGTGATATGATCAAGATCAGTAGCAGCATCTGTTAGTAAGCAGCAGGGTGGAAGCTGGGGATGGGGGTGCCAGGCATAGGGTTTGAATCTGGCCAGAGATTTGTATGATAATGGGAGCATCCTCAGTGCCCCAGGTCTGAGCATGGTTTAATGGTTAGTGTAGCACATTTTTGTTTAGTATATTTTAATCACAATGAAAGTACTTTCAAGCACCACTCTTCCCCCCCCCCATTTTTTAGGGACTGGGCATATGACTCAAAGGGGCACATACCTGGCATGATTCAGGCCTCTAGGTTCAGTCCCTGACCTCAGCTGGAAGCAGAAGACTGAGCATAGAGGATGATTTCTATCCCAAAGAAATATTCTGAGACTCTTATGACACCTAATGAGTTTCTGAGTCTCCCTATGGGAGTAGTGTTATCATAGACAGTGGTGGCATGTGGGCCTGACACTAGGAACCACAAGTCTCTGACTCCTGGGAGAAGCGCAGTTGGGCTAGAGGCAACACCAGGGGCCAGAGAGATAGCCTGGAGGTAAGGCTTTCATGCTTCAGAAGGATGGTGGTTAGAATCCCGGTATCCCATATTCCCTGTGCCTGCCGGGGGGTGGGGGGCGTGGGGGGGGCGATTTCTGAGCATGGAGCCAGGAGTAACCCCTGAGTGCTGCCAGGTGTGACCCAAAAACAAACAAACAAACAAAAAAAACAAAAACAAACAAACCAAAAAAGGCAACACCAGAGAGCATGATGGACACTGGTGAATGAACATAACCCACATAAACATGAAGCTCTTTCTGGTTTCCTTACTGGGAAACCTGATCAATCAGCATTTGGTTCCTTCATATCAGGAGAAAATGACTCCAAATTTCGACTCTGAAAAATGCTTCTGGGTCTTGTCTCTGGGTCTCTTCTCTACTCATATGCCCGCCCAGAACTTCCTGTCATTTGTTTTGTGCTGGTGACATCTGCTTCAAAGGCTCAGAAGGCAAATGGCTGCCCTACCCCCCAGGTGAGTGACCCTAGCCCAGTGGTTCTCAATTATTTTCTGTCATGCCCCCCTAGAAAGAAGAAAACATTTTTCGCGCACCCCCCGCGAATATCTTTATTAAAAAAAACTTTAAACTGCAAACCAAAAATATATAAAATAATTTGAGCTGATATTTTAATCAGAGGTGATGTGTCTGGATTAATGGCTACAATGAGCATGTTTTGCAACGCATAGCTTTTCGAAGAGGGGTTTGAAGCAGGACACAGCAACTCTCAGCTCCAGAGACAGGCAGCGACAGAAAGAAACACGGGGCTTAGCTTGTTAGGACAGTGTTTGCCGAGGTCAAATGCGCCCCCCTTTACGGAGCCTCGCGCCTCCCTATTTGAGAAGCACTGCCCTAGTCAGTCCTTTGGGGGGGGTCACTGGAGATGTGGGGTCTGAGGTGGGGCTTTCATGTCCACTAAATAAATAAATAAATAAATCACTTTTGGAGCATGTGGCTTGTGACTAGGGAACAGCAGGGGTCCCACTTTGCTCTGTGAAGCTTGAGGCTCCACTGCCCCCTCCCAGACCACAGTGAATGTCAGGATTGGGGAATACAACGAAGTTAGAGGGAAAGTGAATACCTCCCGCCCCTGCTGAGACACATCAGGGGACTCTGAGTTCTTGTCCTGACAAGGCTGGAGGCTCAGCCCTGCTCTGAACAGCTCTGGGAGCTCCTGCGGGTCACAGGAGCTGAAAATGGGGGCTCCCTAGAAGGAAGGTGGTGGTGGGGGGGGGCCCAGGGGCACAGAGGCAGGCGACCTGGAAGGGTGCTGAAAGGATGATTGGGGGACCCCAGCTAGCTCTTCCCCATAAAAAACTGCCTCTAGCTTCGAAGCTCTGGGTCCTTGCAAGAGACTAGACCTGGGGGTCACCCCACCGGGGACCAGTCGGGACCACCGAACCAAGGGATGCCCTGAGCGTCCCCTTACCAGGCGTGGCGCTGAGACTCCTGCTCCGACGGCTGCACGTCTGGGTTGCCAGTGGCCTTGGGGCTTCTGGGCTGTGAAGGAGGAACCCGGAGTGCTATGGTCCCGGGCCGTAGATGCAGGGAAGGATAGAGGGAATCCCGAGCGCCCCCTAGTTTAGCGTCGTGGGAGGCGGGGAACCGTGGCCAACAGGACCCGGACAGGACTTTCAGGGGCGGTGCCCTGAACCCCAAACTTCCTGCGGAATCTGGAGACGCTCTTTACCTCCCCCATCTCTGTTGCTGGCGGGTTAAAAATGCAGATTTATGGGAAAGGCTGTGAAGACAATAACAGAGCCCCCACTCTCCCCAAGTTCAGAAATGCACCACTGGAAAGTTTAGTAGGGAGCAGTCCTGGGACACTTGCTCTGCAGCCTTCTTGGCCTCTGTGGCTACAAGCTCCCTGGTCCCAGGACAGGACACAGAAGCAGGGCCGGTTCACAGGGGACGAAGGAGCAGCACTGTGCTGGGATCTGCGAAGGCTGAACAGATGGAGCAGTGCTGAACTTTCCCCACTGCAGGGCAGACTGCCCCCAGGGACACATGGCTCGCAATTCTGTCCCTGGGATCAAGATGGGACAGAGCACAACCGCTGTTGGGGCATTGGTGGCACCTTCAAGACCAGAGAATGAGCATAACACAACTCCCTTGCTGATAAGTGAAATAAAATCAAAACAGCTCCTTTGCAAAGGAGACGGTGAGGCCAGTCATGTTCCAAATCTCTTGGGTGTCCTTCTAGAAGATGCTTAGCTAAGAGGTACAGAATAATTGTCCTAGAGTTGTTGGGAGAATGTAAAACAATATTCCCAGTCCGTGATGAGACTTTAAAGTATTAAAAATGTACCATTCAATACAAGAAAAGGAAAAAATGATGTAAATATCAATATAATAATATCAATCTAAACAGAGAAATCTTTCAACAAGAGTCTAAGAGTTTTTATCCTTTCGTGATAAAAGCTCTTAACAAAAGGGACCGGAGCTGTGGCGCAAGAGGTAAGGCGTCTGCCTTGCCTGTGTTAGACTAGGACAAACCCCCACGCCCCATATGGTCCACCAAGCCAGGAGCGATTTCTGAGCGCATAGCCAGGAGTAACCCCTGAGTGTTACCGGGTGTGGCTCAAAAACAAACAAACAAAAAATCCAAAAAACAAAGAAACTCAACAAAAGATAGTTGGAAAGCACCTTACACAGACAGCAAAGGCCAGGTATATCGAGCCCACAGTCTTATTCTCAATGGTTAAAGGCTGAAAGCTTTCCTTCTGGGATCAGACACAAGGCAAGAATGTCCATATATCCACATTGTATTCAATATCATATGGAAGTCTAAGCAATAGCAATCAGGTAGGGGAAAAAAATTAAAGGAATCCAAATTGGAAAAGAGAGGGGCTAGAGAGATAGCATGGAGGTAGAGCGTTTGCCTTGCATGCAGAAGGACAGTGGTTTGAAACCCCGCATCCCAAATGGTCCCCCGAGCCTGCCAGGAGCGATTTTTGAGCATAGAGCCAGGAATAACCCCTGAGTGCTGCCGGGTGTGACCCCCCCCCCCAAAAAAAAAGCATCCAAAAAAAAAAAAAACACAAATTAGAAAAGAGATTCATTTATCACTTTTGGAGATGCCATAAAAACATACACAGAAGACCTTAAAGAGACTATCAAAAACTTTCCTAGAAGTAGTGAACTAATACAGCAAGGAAGTAGGCTACAAAATTAGTACACAGATTCTGTTACATTTTTATGCAAATAATGAACTAGCAGAGAAAGAGACAAAAATACTATTTCATTCATAATTATGTCTAAAATCATCATTCACAAAAAGGAATAAATATAATATACTAGGTGAAATATCTTTATCATGAAAACTTATTAGTCACTTATGAAATCAATAGAAGAGAACCTCAGGAAATGGAAAAATATTACATGCTCCTGAATTGGAAGAATCCCTATTGTCAAAATGACTATTTTACCTAAAGTACTATATAGATTCAATGTAATTTCTATAAAAATTCTGATGACATTAATAAAGCTTGCATGGAATCATAATATACCCTGAATATCCAAAGCCTTACTGAGAAATAAGAAATTGGGGGATATTACATTACCTGACTTTACACTATAAAGCTATAGTAATAAAACTGGCTTGGTACTGGAATAAGGATAGATATTCTGATCAATGGGTTAGAATTGAATAACAAGAGATAAATCCCAGATCTATGGTCTACTAATAAGTTTTAATGATAGTTACATACATGAGTTATAAATATGCCTCTTTAACAGATGCTGCTGAGAAAACTGGGAAACTATATGCAAAAAAATAAGGCTGAGTTTGTATCTCACACCTTATATGAAAGTTAGTTCAAAGTGGGTGAAAGACCTTGAAATTAGGTCAGAAGTCATAAAATATGTTGAGGAAAACAGGCAGAATGTACCAAGATCTGAACTTCAAATGTAAATTTGATGTTAAGATTCACTGATGAGACAACAGAAAACAAAATAAACAAATGGAGCTGCATTAAATTAAAGAGTCTGCATAGCAAAAGAAATATGGGATAAAACTAAAAGGCACAACCTAAGGGGAGATATATTTGCACTCAAACTATCAGATGATTATATATAATATCTAAGACATATAAAGCACAAAGATAATCAACAACAAAAATCCAAAAGCCCTATCAAAAAGAAGCAGAGGAAATTAAGAGACACTTCTCTGAAAACAACAGACGGATGTTCAGTAAGTATGTGAAAAAAGTACTTATCATTGCTGATTATTGAGGAAATCTAAATTAAGCAAATGAAATACCATCTCATATTAGTGAGAATGGCATATATCAAAAAGACACAACTGTTTTGGAGGGCAAATGTAACAAAAGGAATGCTCACCCACTGATGGTGGGAATGCTCTCTGGTTCAATCAGCCCCTTTACAAAACAATATAGGAAGTTCTCAGGAAAGTTAGAATAGAGCTGCCATATGACCCAACCATTCTACTTCTTGGTATCAACCTCTAGGAAATAAAAACATTATTTAAAGAAATGTATGCACATCATTGTTCACTTAGCACTTAGTGCAATCTCTAGGCTATAAAAGCAACTTAAGTGTCCAATGACAAGCAGATTGTGAATGTGCAATATATAATCATGGAATACTATGCAGCTGCAAGGGATGATAAAATTATGCAGTTACTAATTTTGTGTTCTTAGAAATCTACAAACCCCATGATTGACACCAGTGTCAAAAAGAAGAAACATCCAGGAGGTTCAGAGCCCAAACACAACTTTTCTTGAAATGTAGCTACTGTTTCAGCCATAAAGGTGTACATGGGCTCCAGTGACTGTAAACCATTTGGGGAGCTATCACAATTTTCTGGATACCTTCGGTGGCATGTAAAGTGGTTTTAAAAATATTTTAAAAGGTGAGATTTTTGGATGCATGTTGAGAGCAAAGAACCCTATATATGGAATACTAAAGAGATATGAAACTCATCCTAATCTGTACCTTCTAAAATTGCTGTTTTACAAGATTGCTTGAGAGTTCTTTTACTGCGTGCTTTTGGACCCATCCTTAGGGATTCTTTTTGTTTGTTTATTTGTTTTTGTTTTTGGGTCACACCCAGCAGCGCCCAGGGGCTCACTCCTGGCTCTACGTTCAGAAATTACTCCTGGCAGTTTTAGGGGACCACACATGCGATGCCGAGATTTGAACCACTGTCCTTCTGCATGCAAGGCAAATGCCTTACTTCCATGCTATCTCTCTAGCCCCAGGGATTCTTCTTCATGAATCTGATGCTCCTAATAAAATCCATTCATAAAAAAGAGATGAAAACCAGTGATTTGTTTTAATTCCTTTGTTGTAGAACAGAAAATTGAGCGTTCTTGCCAGATCTTCTGAAAGAAAATTTTTCTTTACTTATTTTTAACAGTATAATAATTTCATTATCTATTTTATAATTTTTTTAATTTTTATATTTTAAAATAATATCTTTATTACAGTCATGATTGTAGTTGGGTTTCAGTGATAAAAAGAACACCCCTCCCCCCTTAACCAGTGCAACATTCCCATCACCAATGTTCCCAATTCCCTCCTCCGCCTGTATTAGAGACAGGCATTCTACTTCTCTTACTCATTGTTATAGTTTCAGTGTAGTTATTTCTCTAACTGCACTCACCATTCTTTGTAGTAAGCTTCATATCGTGAGCCGGTCCTTCCAGCTCTCATCTCTATTGTCTCTGGGCATTATTACAATAATGTCTTTTATTTTTCTTAAAACCCATAGATGAGTGAGACTATTTTGTGTCTATCTCTCTCCCTCTGACTTATTTCACTCAGCCTAATAGATTCCATGTACATCCATGTATAGGAAAATATCATGACTTCATCTCTCCTGACGACTGCATAATATTTCATTGTGTATATGTACCACAGTATCTGTAGCCATTCATCTGTTGAAGGGCATCCAGGTTGTTTCCAGAGTCTGGCTATTATAAATAGTTCTGCAATGAATATAGTTGTGAGGTAGGCATTTTTGTATTGTATTTTTCTGTTCCTAGGGTATATCCTTAGGAATGGTATAGATGGGTCATACGCGAGTTCAATTCCCATTTTTTTTTGAGAAATCTCCATATTGATTTCCATAAGGCTGGATTAAACAGCATTCCCACCAACAGTGAATGAGAGTTCTTTTCTCTCCACATCCCTGCAAGCACTGATTGTTCTTGTTCTTTTGATGTGTGCCAGTCTCTGTGGCATGAGATGGTACCTTGTTGTTTTGATTTGCATCTCCCTGATGATTAGTGATGGGGAGTATTTTTTCATGTGTCTTTTGTCCATTTGTATTTCTTCATTGAGAAATTGTCTGTTCATTTCTTCTTCCCATTTTATGATGGGGTTAGATGTTATTTTCTTGTTAAGTTCTGTCAGTACCTTGTATATCTTTCAGATATTAGCCCCTTATCTAATGGGTATTTGGTGAATAGTTTCTTCCATTTTGTGAAAGAAAATATTTAAAGGGAAGATATTTAAGGTAAGAAAACTGGAGGGACAAAGGCATTGGGTATATGCAAGCATTCTTCCCAAAAGAAAACCAACACAAAACCCATTCTATTTCCACAAGTTCTGATGGGTCGCAGTCTTCTAAGTCTTTGAAGAGTTACCCTTTGGAAAAAATAAGAACATCCTGTGCTTCTGTTTTTTTCCGTTTATCTTACAAACTGCTGAAACAATGCAGTCAGTTGTTTTCTATTTAGCTTGCTCAGAGTCCTTCCCACTTCCTGCTTCCCCATAGCAATTTGTGACTGAGTTTTAAGTAATATTTTGCCAAAAAATGTTAGTGATGTTTTCTATGTCTTCACATGACTGAGATATCTTAAGATGCTTCTTCTCTTCAAGATTCCCCAAAGGCTGCAATCTGCTGGCACAGAGAAGGAAGACAAAAAATCTTACTCTAAGAGTGGCCAGAGCAGTGGCACAAAGGGTAAGGCTTCTGTATTGCCTGAGCTAGCTTAGGACGGACCCCGGTTCAATCCCCTGTGTTCCATACGGTCGACTCCAAACCAGGAGCGATTTCTGAGCACATATTCATGAGTAATCCCTGAGCGTCACTGGGTGTGACCCAAAAAAACAAAACAAAAACGATAACTTGTTTCAAGTGGAAGTGGAGAGAATTGTGCTTCCTGTCCAACAACCCGCAGGGCTTTAAGTTCCAGAGCAAGTGTGAGTAACTGAGTGTGTTTCATTTTTTGTGTGGTTCTTTTAAGGGACTGTATGTCTTTTTTTATGTGAACTGTGACTCAAGAGTCGGAGAACCCTTTGCTTCTACCTCAGTGTCACTGATTAATCTGGGGGAAGAAGCCCTTGTGACAGTCACTGTAATTCTTTGAAAACACTCTAAGGCAGAGAGTACCTCTTTCTGGTCTATGATGGAGACAAATTATATTTGAGATCTAGGGGAGGGAGGGGTGGAGTGTGATATACTTTTTTCCCAATTTTTTTTCTCCTAGGGTCCAATTCCCTCTTATCCCAAATCTAGTTTCTAGAACCCTCTGTTCAGTCACCCTCCTCCTCGTGGAAGATTTTCTTGGTAAAGTGAAATCTTAATTTCCACCAAGGGCAGAGGAAGCCAAAGACAAAGGGCCTGAGAGATAAGCAGATTATTCCAGAAGCCCTTTCATAGGTACATGAAAGTCGAGTATTGTCTGGATCTGGGTGAAACTTTTCCTCAGTCTTGTTACTCCCTCCTCTTGGTAAGCCACCAACTCACAGTCTGTTCCCAGCCTGGTGCTAGAGTCAACATCATAGAATAAGTCAACAGGATGTGGTGGGGCACTATGGGTCTCAAGGTTCTCTCCTGGGAAGAAAGCTGTCAGGTAATGCAGGAGTGATGGCTGTGGCAATGGAGAGCATGTCTCCAGGTTTCTGTGGAGTCAGATCCCCAAGTTCCAGAACTTTCCTTGGATTCCCTTTGCCTCCAACATCCCTTGTATTCTGCCTGCTCAAGGACTATCAATTTCCTGCCCACTTCTGTAGAAAATTTTCATCAAGTACATCTTGAGGGGCTCCTGAAATAGGGGCAATGATGCTAGTCCCTAAACACAGAGGGGCTGGAGCAGGGACTTGCAGCTCTCATTGTGAGGAGGATAGGAGTTGTGGCTTGGATTCAGAGTTGACAAGAGTCACACTAAAAATGTCACAATATATATAGGGAAGAGGCTAATAGTATCTAGTGGGGCCCAGTATACACACTTGTAGGGACACTGAATCCAGGCAGAGGGATCACTGAGAAATGACTGTGGGGGTGATTGTTGAGGTCTCCTGGGGCCCAGCAGGCCTCTGCTTTGCATGTGATGCTCTTGTACTATGGCCTCATTTTCCTTCCACTGGCAAAGCCACTCCTCAGCCTTTGCAGTAACACTGAGAAGCCTTCCCATAGGACATACATGGGACACTCATGCTGCCCTAATGGGGGAAGTACAGGCTCAGTGTTGTGCCTGTGACACTGACCTTCTAGATAGGGAAGTGTGAGTGACAGGGAATGACTGGCGGTGTCTCTTGGGCCCTCTTGAGGTGCCCATACAGTGAATGTGTGAGACCATCTTCCCATCCTTCCCAGGGCCTTGTGTGGTGCAGCTGCTGATCAAATCGGACCACTTCACAGATCAGGATGGCCAGGCAGCTTCTGCTACTCTTTGGAGTAGGTGTTTTCACCCAGGGAAGATGAGTATTATGGATTTGCTCCCTGGATAAATACTCTTAAGACCCTGGTAACCAGGACTATGCACTGCACCACTGTGTCTTCAACAGCAGAGTACAGGGGCTGAACAGGAAGCCCAGCTCAGGGAACTCATGGAGCAAGTGGTGGTTGTCCTGTGGGAACATGAAGGCAAATGTTACAGCAATAGGGTGTAACTGTGTACTCCCAGCAAAGGCTTCTGCAAAGGGAAAAACAAGGGAGGCAAACAGTAATGGGACCGAGGTTGAAGAAGAAGCTAGGTGACTTGTCCTGATTGGAGGGATTGTGCAAAATCCAGATAGAGGCTTGAGGAACCAGGAATCTCACAAACATGTCTTGGGGAGGGCTCACCTTTGAGCAAAGGTTGGACTGTGTCCAGGGACAGATGTATACTGTCAGCCTTTTCACTGTCCATTTTCTAGATTTGTTCCTTCTGTCCCTACTGGATGGATGCTGACCCTCTTAGTCTCAGGTCATAGTGTCTATTGTGGTCAGAGGGTGTTAGTTCCTGTTCTCAACCCCCGGATCCTCATTATATCCTCCAGAACCCTCTGACTTTTGAACATTTCACAAGCAGCCTTGATATCTCACTGATATTACACAGGCAATCCAAAGAAACTCAAAAGTTTCTTTAGTGTTTGTTTGGGAAGCTTGTGCCTCATTATTCCATGCAACCCACAGAACTATGGTCAGGGGAATCTTTCTTGAATTATTGATGCAATATTTCAGACTAGGGAAAAGATAGTGGAAGGTTACATTCTTTGGAAGATGTCTTCCCTTGAAATGACACTAAGTAGAATGACTTTTTTTTTTTTTTTTTTTTTTTTTAGTTTTTGGGTCACACCCGGTGGTGCTCAGGGGTTACTCCTGGCTGTCTGCTCAGAAATAGCTCCTGGCAGGCACAGGGGACCATATGGGACACCGGGATTCGAACCAACCACCTTTGGTCCTCGATCGGCTGCTTGCAAGGCAAACGCCGCTGTGCTATCTCTCCGGGCCCTAGTAGAATGACTTTTAAGGTCATTGTTGACCTACGAGAAATGGTTAAAATATAGGAAAGTTCTGTGACATGCAGGAGAGACAGATACCAGCTTGAGAAGGAGAGAGGTAATAGAAATAAAGGAAGGTAGGAGAAGCCCTTGCATTCATTCTATGAGGAATGTGTCAAAAATATCCAGCAATCCAGGAGTAATTTCTGAATTACTGAATTTCTCAATTAGCCAGTAGTGCTAACCTCTGAGTGCTACTGGTGTGGCCTATTCGTGCTGATAGAAGATGCCTGTTGGCCAGTTTCATTACTTCAATGCCCAGGTTTTGATCTATTTCCTTATTAGAGTTTGCACATCAAATGTTTTGAAATTTTGATGTTTCTTGGTTAACCAGCATGCTGAGGTCATCCCTCATTAGACAAAAACGATTGCATATTTTTTCTTAGTTTTTGGGTCACGCTGATGCTTGGAGGTTGTTTCCAATTTGATTCTGGGGATTGTTCCCTGCAATGTTCCCAGACCATGCAGATCAAACTCAGTTTGCAAACTATGCCCTCTGACCCTTTGAATCATCTCCCTGCTCTCCCTTCCACCTCAAAGTCCATTTCTGATCATTCATTGTCTAAATCTTTTCTTTGTGGATGTGGGCTAAATGGCCATGACTGTGGGAAAGACTCAGCATGGGGAGCATTTCTTTTCTCCCATTCCTCACTCGCTTGTCTTCCATTCCTCACTCCTTTGTCCTTAAGGACACTCATCCACTGATAAGATTTCAAGGTTCCTTTGAAGGGCTGATTCTCTTTCTTGTGGAAAACTTCACCAGGAAATAAAGGAAATCACAGAGGCATTTTCCTGCCCACTCCCCTACACTCCTACAAATTTACTTGTAATTCAGACATAACAAGGTGCAGCCCAAAGAAGATTTGTAAACAGTGTGATGACTTAGGGCTGGGTGGGCTCAAGCAGTAGAGAGACCCTCTTGGGAGCTGTCAGCTGGGCTCAGCTCACACCTTAGTTTAGGGCATCTGTGCACCTGCTTCCTTTCAGAATAACTCAGATTCCTGGGGTACCTGAACATTAACCCATTTAGTGCTTTGAGCCACTTTGTGACCAGAATGGCTCCTTTTCCCCTATTCAGTAGTTTTCTATTTTTTTTGGGGGGGGAGGGTCATACCTGGCAGTGTTCAGGGGTTACTTTTGGCTCTATGCTCAGAAATCGCCCCTGGCAGGCACAGGGGACCATATGGGATGCCGGTATTTGAACCACCGTCCTTCTGCATCAAAGGCAAATGCCTTACCTCCATGCTATCTCTCCGGCCCCCTCAGTGGTTTTCTTACAGTAGTTTCTCGTCTTCTCGTCTCTTGATAGTCCAGTAATGGCCCTTTCTAAGGCCTAAAAGTGGACTCTACTCTTGTACTCTGAAAAACTTTAACTTGGTGGTGTGTATATAATATATATAAAGGCAGCCTTAATGAATTTGTTTTCATAATTTAATATCTTTTGTATTTGTTCTTGTATAATTGTTATTAATGGAAAGTATTACAGAATTGAGGATGAGATTCTTAGAACCAAAGTTATTCTTAATAAAAATCACCACACATGGGCCCGGAGAGATAGCACATGGCATTTGCCTTGCAAGCAGCCGATCCAAGACCTAAGGTGGTTGGTTTGAATCCCGTTGTCTCATATGGTCCCCCGTGCCTGCCAGGAGCTATTTCTGAGTAGACAGCCAGGAGTAACCCCTGAGCAACACCAGGTGTGACCCAAAAACCACACACACACACACACACACACACACAAATCACCACACGTGAAAAAAATATTCAGAAAATCTCATGGGAATTTCCACGTGGAAAAATTAAGTACATTGTCTGTTAAGCCAGTACTGGTCCAAATGGTGGATTTCATAAGTGTTTATTGGCCATAGAGATACCAAGTGAACTTGGACAAAGGAGAACACACTCCCCCTATGGCTGACTTATTAGGGTATTATATACCATTTGCTATGTACTCATGGTATCTGATTCCTAAAGTTCACAAAGACAATTTGAACTTGCCTTATTCTTTCTCGCAAACTTGAGTTTCTCCATAAAAAGTTAGATTAAAGCAAGGATGGGGAGTTGATGGGAATGTGAATTTCAAGTCAGTGTGTGTGTGTGTGTGTGTGTGTGTGTATGTGTGTGTGTGTGTGTGTATGTGTGTGTGTGTGTGTGTAGGGGTATGCAGCATGAAAGGATGCAGAGAATAGCTGAAACTTGCAAAGAAAGCAATTGAATGACATAAAGGAAGCAGCCTTGTTGGTTGATGGGTAAGAATACTGAAGTCCTTGGGCTTTTCTCTGGAGAGCTGTTTTATTGCAAGTATTCAAAAGCAGCATAGAGGAAAAAAACCAAGAAGTTACTGGTTTGACTTTGTCATCTAGCTGCAGTAGACAATTATCTTCAGATTCAGTCAATATATTTGAGATTCAAAGTGCTGTAGAGCAGGGGTCTCAAACTCAATTCACCTGGGGGCCTCAGGAGGCAAAGTCGGGGTGAGGCAGGTGAATTGTCCACTATTTTCCTCTCTTTAAGCAAAGGGTCTCTAGTTACCTCCTCATGGTGGGAAATGGTAGTTGGGGTGGCCATGTTAGTAGACAACCTAAGACCCCGGCATACACCATAATTCCAATGTGCTGATTGGAAAGACTCTACCAACCTCCATGGATTTCCTGCCAGCAGAATTTCCTGGCAGCCATCTTCCACCGATTTAGTGAACTTCTAAGGAAGATTAAGCCTCTCTTCCCTAAAATATTCAGAAAATTATATAAAGTCCTACTTGATTGTATCTTATGATACCTTCTAAGTCAGACATATAGTACAGAAGGAGAGGCACTTGCTTTGCATATGGCTGTGGTGGCTGCAACGCTGCTTCTAAATCCCAGCACCACATATATTCCTCTGAGCACCACCAGAGGACACTCCTGAGCATAGAGTTATAAAGAGTTCCAGACCACTACTGGATGTGTCCTGACCCCCTCCACCATAGAAAATAAGAAAGCCTTTTTCCAAAACCATTTATTCAACATAAGATCCATTTCCCATTGACCTGAAGCACAACATTTATCATGAATCAAAAGTTTAATCTCAAGAATCTATAAAGATTTTTAAGTCCACTTCTTTTTAAAAATTGGATAACAGTAAATTAGTTTTAAAGTTTATTTCTGTCTTCTATATGTTCTCCTATATGAATAAAAAACTGATTTGATTATAATGTCTTTGATTATAATTGGCATAATTACAATTGTATAATTCCTCTTTAGGAAAAATTATTTTCTATTATTATTATTGTTGTTGTTGTTGTTGCTGTTATTTTTAGTTCAGCAGTGCTAGGGAATTACTCATGGCTCTGTGCTCAGAATTACTTTGGAAGGCTTGGGGGACGATATAGCCGTATGCGATGCTGGGAATCGAACCACGTGCAAGGCAAATGCCCACTCTGCTGTACTATCACTCCAATCCCTCCTATTACATTCTTATACATCCATTGGTTTACTCAGGTATTTTTTCTTTTTGTAAAAATCAAAGTCACTTTCTGATTTTTGAATAAGAAAATTATTTATATTCAGTAGAATTACCTTATATTACCATTAATAGGTTTGGGAGAATGTGTTAATAGTTCAAAGTAAGTAAATCAAATGAACAGACTCCAACTTCAATAGTTTCAGCCAAAATTATTTTTATTTTTATTAGGATAAGATGAGAAATGTCTTCAATTTAGTTGGTACTGTTTAATATTTTATGTTAAATTTTAATTAAATTAACTTTTTTTATTTACAACAGAAAACAATAGCATTCGACCAAATGACGTGTTTCTTGACTCCACATGTCCAGTCAATCAAAACAGGTAATTTATAAAAAAAAGTTCTGGAAAAATTGTTTTTATAGTGCCAAATAAATTATTTTATTCTTTATTACTAAAATTCAGGAAATATTTCTCTACATCAATACAAGAAAAGTAACTAATATTGCACCTGTGTAATTATGCCTATAGATAAGAGAGCAAGAAAGACCTGTGTGTATTCTGGAAATCCTATACTTTATACCAATAAGAAAAAAATATGGATTTGGAAAAAAGAGTGAATGAAATGAACAGATAAAGATTTTCAGTAAAGACTGTGAAAATAGCAACATTTCAAATATTATCTACTTGAAAAATATCTGGATCAAGGCATGAAAAGCAGAAATTTAGATAATTATCCTAGGGATAGACCCTAGGAACATAAAAAAACACAATACAAAAATGTTCTTTGCATACTTATATTCATTGCAGCACTATTTACAATAGTCAGAATCTGGAAACAACCCAACAATAGATGAGTGGCTAAAGAAACTGTGGTACATACACATAATGGAATACTACGCATCTGTTAGAAAAAAATGAAGTCATTAAACTTGACTATACCTGCATGGATATGGAGACTATTTTGCTGAGTGAAATAACTCAAAGGGAGAAAGATAGACACAGAATAGTCTCACTCAATTGTAAGATTTAAGAAAAATAAAAGACAGTATGGCGATAATACTCAGAAACAATAGAAATGAGAACTGGAAGGACAGGCCCATGATATGAAACTCACCATAAAGAGGAGTGCAGTTAGAGAAATAACTACACCAACAACTATATGACAATGATAGTGAGTGAGATAAAAAGAATGCCCTGTCTCGAAGATAGGCAAGGGGTGGTGGAGGAGGTAGATGGGAGTTATTGGTGGTGGGAAGGTTGCACTGGCAAAGGAGGGTTTACTTTTTATGACCGAAATCCAACTACAAACATGTTTGTAATCATGGCGCTTAAATAAAGATATTAAATAAAAAGATTACTTCAGAGATTCAAATGATCTTTGAGTATTTTGTAAAACAGTAGAAAATGATCAATAATTTCTAGGATCCTTCTTGACATTCTGAAACATTTTTTTTGATTTGTTTTGTTTTTGGTATTTGGGTCACACCTGGCGATGCTCAGGGGTTACTCCTGGCTGTCTGCTCAAAAATAGCTCCTGGCAGGCATGGGGGACCATATGGGACATTGGGATTCGAACCAACCACCTTTGGTCCTGGATCGGCTGCTTGCAAGGCAAACGCCGCTGCGCTATCTCTCCAGGCCCTTGTTTTTGTTTTTAAAGAAAAATAAATTTAAGGGCCAGAGCGGAGGCACAAGTGGCAAGGCGTCTGCCTTGCATGCACTAGCTTAGGATGAACTGTGGTTCAATCCTCCGGCATCCCATATGGTCCCCCAAGCCAGGAGCGATTTCTGAGCGCATAGCCAGGCATAACCCCTGAGCATCACCAGGTGTGACCAAAAAAACAAAAAGAAAAAAGAAAGTTAGACCATTAAAATTTTCCAGTGAGTACAGGAAATTTTTTATTGGAGCTCAGAAGAGGACACAATATTATTAGAAGTCTGATATTCTTACTATCTAATGATAATGATAATAAAAATCTAATGATTTTCTTTGTATTGTAATTTTTATTTACTAATGAGATTTTTATAAGTGTGTGTTTAATTTTCAAATATTTAAGAACCTATAGGCAACTGCAGAATTCAATATGGCAGCCCCTAGACTCATGTGACTGTTGAGTATGTGAAACATAGCTTGTTTACCTGAGATACAGTACTATAAATTTGATTTAGTAATAAAATCAAGCTTTCTTACATACTTGGTGGAAACAGCATTTCACCAACAAAATCTCTTTTTTTCCTTTAGGAGTAGGCATGAATAACAGAAGGTTCACAGCCTGGGATGAGGCTTGGGGAGAAGGTTCTCTGGGAGCTTAATTCACAGATCTGCACCCATAGCAGGACCCACAGTGAAGTTGTGCCTGCCAGCACCAACTCATGTTTCACTTACACCTGCATACACAGTATCCCACACTATTTTATTTATTTGTTTGTTTATTTATTTATTTGGTTTATGGGCCATCCCTGGTAGTGTTCAGGGTTTACTTCTGGCTCTGCTCTCAGAAATCACTCCTGGCAGACTGAGGGTGCAGATGGGGTGCTGGGGATAGAATCCAGGTCTGCCCCATGCAGGGCAAAGTCCTACCTGCTGTGCTATCACTTTGACCCTGCTATTTTAATATTGATAGCTTTTGATGGCTGATTTTTATTGTAGAAATTCACTCAAACATTGTATTCCTTTAAAATTATTATTGATATTATTATCTTATTGAGGTAATATGGTTTAAATAGTGTTAATATCTGTGCTTTTGGTGGACACGCCCACCATTACTAAAGTGCTGAACACTCCATCCATTGCTGTCTCTAGGTCTTTCTGATCCACCCCTTTCCTCCCCAGCCCAGCTTTGTAACCTCAGTTCTGTTGTCAGCATGCAAGAGTTTGTTCTTATAAGACTTTGTCTGTCCCCTTCTTTTACTTCCTAATATACCACACATGAGTAGTTTCCTCTGAAGTGAACCAATTCATGTGTCCCAGAATGTTTGATCACTGCATTTTAAGCATGTTTATAAGAGGAAAATAGACTGGTAGGCCTATGACAAGTTTGAACTGGTTTATTGGGCTGCCAGTATACTAAGTCACTGATAGCAGAGGCATTTTTTTCTGGGTTAATTATTTTTTCTTTTCTTCTTTTTCTTTTATTGTAATTACTTTATTTAAGCACCAACATTACATAATTGTTCATGATGGATTTTCTGTCATAGAATATATACCATCCTTCATCAATGCATTTTCCTATCACCAATGTCTTCAGTAACTACCTACTCACCACCACCCTCCTGTCTGTGTCTGGGGCAGGAATTTTACTTCTTTCTCTCTCTCTCTTTCCTTTTTGATACTATAGTTTGCATTATTGTTAATGAAGGGGTATCTTGCAGATCACTTTATCTGCTTTAAGCACCCAGTTCTTGTCGAGAGTGAACGGGTCCAACTATTCTTGGCATAGTGGATCCTTCTTTACCCTAACGGCACTCACCACTTTTAGTAGCAAGCTTCCTTTCATGGACTTGTCCTCCTGGCCTTCATCTCTATTATCTCTGTATATTATTACCATACTACAGTTTATTTTTCTTATATTCCACAAATGAGTGAGATTATTCTATGTTTATACTCATTTCACTCAGCATAATAATCTCCATATCTATACATGTATAAGCAAATTTCATGACTTCAGTTTTTCTAATAGCTGCATAGTATTCTGTTGTGTAGATGCATCACAATTTCTTTATTCACTCATCTGTTCTTACACTCTTGGGTTGTTTCCAGATTTTGGCTATTGTAAATAGTGCTGCAATAAACTTAGGAAATGCAGAAGACTTTTCTGCATGGGTTCTCAAGGTATATTTGTAGGAGTGGTATTGCTGGATTATATGTACTCTCAATTTCTAGTTTTGTGATAAATATCCATATTGTTGTCCAAAAAGGCTGGCCCGATTAACATTCCTGCCAGCAGTGAATGATAGTCCCTTTCTTCCTGCATCCATGCCAGCACAGGTTGTCTTTGTTCTTTTTAATGTGTATCAGTGTCTAGAGGCATTTTATCCAGTTTTTTGTTTGTTTGGGGGTCACACCCAGCAGTGCTCAGGGGTTACTACCGGCTTTATTTTCAAAAATTATTACTGACAGGCTCAGGGACTGTATGGAATGCCAGACATCAAACCCAGGTCAACTGTGTGCAAGACAAACACTCTAACTACTGTGGTTATCTATTGTTTCAGCCCCTTCCCAAATTTTAAGAACCTTGTCAATAGTGACCAGGGGCTTGCTTATGTTAAAAAATGGTTCTTAGCCAGACTTGTTCAGTCTTGGGGCATCTGTTCTGTTGTGTTCCACAGGTTTGTATTCTTTACAATAATATTAATAAATCTTTGGTTTGGTGTTTGTTATTTCTTTATAGGCTACTAAGAGATATTACCCTGCCTAGCACTGACATGTGTAAATAATAGCTTATCATTATTATAATTATCATAGATGTTATTTATTGATTTAAGTCATTTGCTATAATATTATATAGTTTAAGAAAAGATCATTTATATGTTGTACCAAGGAAGAATAAAAAGTTTGTAAGAGACAGACCCTAAAGTTTAGGAGCAATCATCTACACTATGTAAATTTCTAAAAGATCCTGTGTTTTTGGTGACAAAAACATGCCCTACCCTATGTAAAGAGACAATTTGTTCATGTATGAGATATAGACATAACTAAAGTTAAGCCATTATTGATGCATGTCTGTAAACCATATCTTTTTTGGTGTTGTTGCTTTTGTTTTTGGGCCACACCCGCTGGCTTAGGGATGACTCCTGGCTCTGTCCTCAGAAATTAATCCTGGCAGACTTGGGGGACCACATGTGATGCTGAGAATCGACCCAGGTTGGCTGTCTTCAAGGAATACGCTTACTACTGCAGTCCCGGCCATATTTTCTTATATATGAAGTAAACACTGTAGTTAATTTTGCACAATTTTTTTTGGTCACACCCTACAGCGCGCAGGTTACTCCTGGCTCTATGCTCAGAAATCACTCTTGGCAGGCTCAGGGACCATATGGGATGCCAGGATTCAAACCACCATCCTTCTGCTTGCAAGGCAAACACCCTACCTCCATGCTATCTCTCCAGCTCCAATTTTGCACAATCTTGACTGACACTTTGGAATGTAATTTTAAAGTATAAATGCAATCTCAGTATTAGAATCTTTGGTCATGTGGGCCAATGACCCATCACCATCCCTAAGTCCATTATGTTGACATAAACTATCCTACTCTCCTGTGTCTTGGCTATCTCACTGAGTATGACAAACTCAAATACAGCCATGGTAAATATGTGTTAAATTTTTAATTGGTAATCTTCATCTCTGGGCATAATTTTCCAAACAAGCAAAAACAATAACCAATCACAAGAACATAAATTTACAAACAAACACAAAACTACAACATTTAGGCAAACACTTATATAAAAATACACACTAGTCAGCAACAAACATCATATACATCTTGGGCCTTGCTATTCTGAAGGCTATTGGTCAAGTTTTCTTCCTCCCAGGGCTGTATTTCTTTGGTTTTTTTTTTTTTTTTCATTTTGGAAGTGAATATATTGTACTCATGTGAGGGCCTTCAGTGAGAAATTATGGGTCTCTAGACATCAAAATGCATAGAATAGAGTCCAGAGCTGTAGTACAGTGAATAGGGTGCTAGTCTATTTTGGAATGACCCCAAAATAAAACAAACAAGCAGAGAGTGAAATAAAAGCTGTTAGATTTTAAAACCCTACTGAGAATATGGGTACATGTTTTGATTATGAACGGTACCTTATAGTCTCTTGAATGGTTAAAAATGTGTCTTCTAGGGACAGAGATGAAGAAGAAAATGTGAGTAGAGCAAACAGAGCAAGCTCTATGATATCAAGGAATATTCCAATCCAGCATGTGTTAGGAGTTTATTGCTTTTCTAAGATGCTGCCAAGCTGAGATTTTGGATCAAAGGCCATATACTCAAGGAAATACCTGCTAAGTCTGGTGTCTGACTTATGCTCTGTTTGAACTACTATAACCAATGCTTAGCTCAATGACCTCCTCCTCACCCTCTCTATGTGTCTCTTTATGGGCCCAACTAGGAGACTGTCCTGGTGGAGCCTTTTCTCACAGATAGGAACCATATCTCTGGAAGAGTGGCTATAGGTGAAAGCTGGTACAGAGAACAAGACCGGCACATTACAGCTGACACAGTCCACTTCCCCTACTTCTCAGGAGCATTCCAAGCATCTCATGGTTTCTTATTACAGAAGAGAAACAGTTGTTTTCTACTCATAAAAAAATACTCAGGAGGCTTAGCAGGCCTCCAGTCGTTCCCCTATTTCCCCCTGGACTCTAGGCCTGGCCTGAATGCCACCTTGGGTGGCCTGCCGTGGGTTCCAGGTGGACTCCATTAAGGGTCTCCAGGGTTCCCCCCTCCCTATTCTAGGGAGGAGGAGCAGAGGGAGGGGCCGGGCAAATAGCTGGCTTCCAGTGCTTTGATCCTGGAGGCCTGCTCTTCCCAGGTATGGGAAGAGGCATTTTCCCTAGCTTGGGGGGTGCTGGGAGGCTTGGCAGGCCTCCAGCTATTCCCCTATTCCCCTACCCCTACTCCAGGCCTTCCCTGGTTGCCATCCCAGGTGGACTCTATCGTGGTCCTCAGGCTACACTAAGGTGGGGGGGGGATACATGGGGTGGATGATGGGCTGATGCAGCACTGGTGTATGTCAGGACATTACGTCGTGACAATCACTGGTATTTTTTCTCTCTCATTGGTCTCCATTTCAAAAACCATATTTATTTGAAATAAAAATGGGAGAATGGACTCGCAGTTTGGGAAGAGACCAGTTCAGGTGGGGTTACCATATATTTTCAAAATAAAAATGAGAGGATGGACTCTCAGGCTGGGAAGAGGCCAGTACTCTTTACCTACTTGTTTACTCCCAGCAGCCTCTTGGCCTCTTCCTTTTTTCATTGTGTAACTGTGGTTGATACCATACTAGTTTTTTTTTAATTTTTTTTTATTTTTAATTATGAGAACAAAGATGCAAATAAAGAGGACAAGGTAAAGTTACAGTGGAAGGACAATCACCCATAACATAATTCTCAAAGAAGTCCTCTTGCTGATATCTTAACTTTGAGCTTTCAGCCAAAGAACATTAAGATAAATAAACAGAATCTATGTACAATTACTTTGTCCCTCAAGTCCCCAGATTGTAACACATTATAATATTTCTTAACAGCACACAAGGCAATCTAAAGCCATAAAACTTACGTAACTCCTTAAACATTAGAGGTGTAGTATTTTTTACATTTCCATGTACGTGCATATTAGCTTAAGTTAACCTCAAATTTTAAGTGGGTTTTTTTTAAGGATTAGAGTCAAAGGAGCACAGTAACAACGATGTTAGAGTAGCAATTGTTGTTTGCATAGGCCCACCAAAATATGATGGGAATGGAAAGGAATAACCTTGGCCTAAATACAAAGAGACCCAAACCCTGAAGTTTCTTGGCATAAGACCAAATCTAGGCTCCAGGCAAGCTAGATCGTCCAATCCAAGACATTGTCTGTAGTGCTAGCACACTTTTATTTTTCACACAGTCTCTGTTGTTGGTATCATGTTTCTGTATTAAATATCCTGGAATCTGCATATCTTACATTGAAGTCAGGATGTGGAGTGTCCTCTTGATTCACCTCACTATTAAAGGGCAATGCAGAGATCCCTGTCCTGTAAACAGGTCGTTGTTGTTAAGTCTTCTCAGTGTTAAGGGAAGTCTCTTTTGAGCAGGTCGATGTCTGAGCAGCGGTAGGGTCTTCCGTGGTAAAGGATTGCTTCCAGGTGATATTATAGACAAAACTGGATGTTTCGTGGATGCCTTCCCTGGTTATGGGGTGAATGGAGAATGCCCATTCTTCTGAGGCCTGTGCCAGGTCGTTATGTCAATGTTCAGGGTGTAAGGTCCCTTTGCACTACAAGATTTGTGTGTTCCAATCTCTATTAGATAGGATCTTATTTGTATGTATAGTATTTTCCCATTTTAATGTGCCTATGCAAAAAAGGAGTAATGCCACGTGGTGTTATTGGCGCATATGGGGCTATAAGAACAAGTCCAACAATCCCCATGACATGGTTCAATCATAAGCATTAAACTGGGGGACTCTTTCAACAAAATTCCTTGTTGAACAGCTCATAAAGAGAAGATAAAAAGTGGTTAGAATCATCACTGTATAAGAGAATATTTAGTAAGACTTATAGCTGTCAGAGAAAAAACACAAAATATTCTAAAGAAATACGTGTCCATTTTATGTCTTTTGAAACAGTTTGGGGTTGTCACACACAATGCACGGCTTTGGTCTGTGATTAGGATTGTGCAGTACTGAAGTTAAAAAGAGTAATGTGGGTTAGTGATGTTTTGGGGGGTGAGAGAGTTAAGGAGTAAAAATGAGCTTTGTAGGGGTATGGGAAAGGGAAGAATACAAAATGGACATTCTGGATATGCAAAACAAACATAAAGATAAGGGATACTCTTAATACATGCAGTGTGTGCAGGGGCACTAGTCCCTGCGCGGTTTTCCATATGTGGACTAGTCAGAAATTGCCAGTGACAAATTTAGCGCAACCGATCAAATCTCAGCACATGCCAAGTTAAGACCCACCATTGCTGGCCTCCTGGGCTGGAACCCCAGAAGGCCTGGAGGCCGGGGGCAGAAGAGGGGAAGGCTGGGGGCCTATCAAGGTTCCCAGTGCACCCAAGTTAGGGAGAAGGCCTTCCACATGGGGTCTCCCCAAACCCCATGCAGCTAGAGCTAGCCTCCAGCTCAAGAGAGGATGGATAGAGAGCTGGAAGCCAGGATCTGCCTGCCCTACACCCTGTGCCCTTCCCACCCTAAAGCTGGGGGAAGGGCGGGGAAAGCTTGGGACCCCATCCAGGAGGGATCCCCCGACACCCACCTTGTCTGGCCACCTGGGCTGCCACCCCAGAAGGCCTGGAGGCCGGGGGCAGAAGAGGGGAAGGCTGGGGGCCTATCAAGGCTCCCAGCGCACCCAAGTTAGGGAGAAGGCCTTCCACATGGGGTCTCCCCAAACCCCATGCTGCTAGAGCTAGCCTCCAGCTCAAGAGAGGATCCATACTAGGTTTTTGATTAGTTCCCATAAACGGTGACAATTGAGTCTACTGTCTTATGTTAGATTGTTTATTTTCCCCACTTTTTATCTTTTCTCCTCTTTGTGAACTGTTCTATAAGGTAATTTGGTGAAAGAGTCTCTCTCTATCTTTTCTTCCCCTTGTTATTTGTTAAATAAGGAAGTTTGTAGAAGTGTTTCTCCATTTAACATTTATATAAGAACCAAGTCAATTGGATTGTTGGACTTGTTCTAGCATCCCATAGGCTCTAATATCACCAGGTGATACTGTTCTTCCTTTGCATAAGCACATTAAAATGGGAAATTATATACAAACACATTCTTATCTTATAGAGCTGGGAACACACAAATTTTCTTAAATGGTGACAATTGTGTCCACTGTCTTAAGTTAGATTGTTTATTTTTCCCACTTTTTATCTTTTTTTCTCTTTGTGAACTGTTCAGTAAGGAATTTTGGTGAAAGAGTCCCTCAATTTAATGCTTATGTTTGAACGAGGTCACAGGGATTATTGGACTTGTTCTGGCGACCCCTTTATGCACTGATAACACTAGTTGGCATTATTCCTTGTTTGCATGGGCACATTAAAATGGAAAATACTATACATACAAATAAGTTCTTTTCTAATAGAGCTAGGAACACACAAATCTTGTGGTGCAATGGAACCTTACACCCTGAACATTGACATGATGACCTGGCACAGTCCTCAGAGGTTTGGGCATTTTCCAGTCACCCCTGAACCAGGAAAGCCATCTACGAAACATCCAAAGTTGTCTATGACATCACCTGGAAGCAATCCTCTACATTGATTTACTCAAAAGAGTCTTCCCTTAACACTGAGAAGATTTAAACAATAACAATGACCTGCGTACTGGACAGGGCTTTCTGCATTGCCCTTCAATTGTGAGTTGAAATTAGACATCACTCTGCACCATCCTGACTTTAATCTAGGATATACAGATTCCAGGATCTTCAGTACAGAAACATGAGACCAACAACAGAGACTGTGAAAAATATAACTGTATGGGCACTACAGACAATGATCAGGATTGGACAAACTAGTTTATCTGGAGCCTAGAAATGGTCTTATGTCAGGAAACTTCAGGGGTAGGTCAAGGTTTTTCCTTTTCATGACCCCCATATTTTGGTGGGCCCATGCAAACGAGAATTGTCACTCTAACATTATTTTTATAGTGCTCCTTTGACTCTAAACCTTTAAGAAACCACTAGTAAAAATATCTGGAACTGCATATATGCTTTTAATTACATTAGCATTCTGGGGGATAAAGGAGGGAGAAAAGGTATATATGCTTGGGAACAGGGATGAAGGAGGACAACACTGGTGGTGGAAAGGCCCTCATTTATTGTCACTGTGTACCTTAAATATCAATTTGTAAGATTTGTAAAAAAAAAAATAAAAAATAATAGTCATTTAAAAAATAAATAAATAAAAATACTCAGTACCCAAATTCCTCAACTTCCTCAGGACTGAAAGAGAAAACTAAAGAATCTCAGCCATAAAGTAATAGGAAAGGAAGCAAGGGGCTGAGCAGATTCCATGCAGGAGCAGGGGAGGGCATCAGGAAACTGACTTGCAACAACAGGATGAGGGTGTCGGTAGAGGGTGAGTGAAGGGTAAAAGCCTCAGCAAGTTCACTCAAAGGAAGTCAGTTTCCTTTCCAGCTTTTAACCACATTGTTCTGTTTCCAGTATTAAGGGGTAGAGAGGCAGTGTTAAAAGGTCATAATGAGATTCCCAACAAAGCCACACATACGCAGAACACTGAAGAATGATGAGGGGAGCAGCTCTTGAATCCACTGTTATACTGTGCTTTGCTCTTCTCAAATTTGTGGAAAATTGAATCAAGCACCAAGAATCAGCCATGATTATGGCTCCTTCTGGCTCATTCCACTGAGTCCTACTTGGCGGTTCTACTGACCATCTCTGTCCTCTTTCCCTTTCCCTCCCCCCAGATCAGGACTTTAAATAGCATTTTAAAATAGAATTATTTACTTTTTCTTTATTTGTGAGCATAATATGAGTTCATTGTTTATATGCAACCTTTTTTAAAAACTGCTCACTCAATGGTATGGAGAAGATGGTTGCAGCAATTATAAACTCCTATATTAAACATGGGCTAAGGATGTGAATACTTAGAAGATGCTCCAGTCAGAACCCAGTCTATCTTCAACCTCTTCCCCAGACTAGACTGACTGTTTTCATGATCAGATTTGCTAGGATGAATTTACTAAATGAATTTGGGAAAAGTTGCTCATCAAATATTCAAAGTGTAAGAATTTAAATGAGAGAAAACTTGAGGTTAAAAAAGTTTTAATCTCAAATTAAATAGTGCTTTAATAGCTTAATAGTGATTACAAAATATTCTGGTGAGTTGAAAAGCATTTTAAAAAGAGTACTTTAAAAATACTACTTCATGGGGCCGGAGATATAGCTCAGCAGTAGGGTTTTACCTTGCAAGCAGCCTACCCAGGACAGATGACGTTTCAAATCCCAGCATCCCATATGGTTCCCTGTGCCTGCCAGGAGTGATTTCTGACTGCAGAGCCAGGAGTTTTGGGTATGGCCCCAAAACCAAAAAAAAAAAAAATACTACTTCATGGCATGAGATGATACGTCGTTGTTTTGATTCGCATATTCCTGATGATTAGTAATGTGGAATTTTTTTTCATGTGCCTTTTGTCCATTTGTATTTCTTCTTTGATACATTGTTCATTTCTTCTCCCCATTTTTTGATGGGGTTTTCTTGTAAAGTTCTGTCAATACCTTGTTTATCTTAGATATTAGCCCCTTATCTGATGGGTACTTGTGAATAGCTTCGCCCATTCTGTAGGTGGCTTTTGTATCCTAGGCATAATTTCCTTTGAGGTGCAGAAGCCTCATAGCTTAATATAGTCGCATCTGTTTTTCTCTGCTCTGACTTGTTTGGAGAGTGCTGTTTCCTCTTTGAAGATGTCTTTAGTCTCAATGTCTTGGAGTGTTTTATCTGTGTGTTTTTCTATATACCTATGGTTTCATCACAAAGAACAAGAACAATCAGTGCTGGTGGGGATGTGGGGAGAAAATTTTATTTACTGCTGGTGGGAATACAGTCTAGTCCAGCCTTTATAGAAAACAATATGGAGATTCCTCCAAAAACTGGAAATTGAGCTCCCATATGATCCAGCTATCCCACTCCTGGGGATATAATCTAGGAACATATAAATGCAATACAAAAATGCCTTCCTTACACCGATATTCATTGCATTGCTATTTACAATAGCCAGACTCTGGAAACAATCAAGATGCCTTTCAATAGAGGAATGGCTAAAGAAACTGTATTATATATACACAATGGAATATTATGCAGCCATCAGAAGGGATGAAGTCATGAAATTTTCCTATACATGGATGTACATGGAATCTATTATGCTGAATGAAATATAAGTCAGAGGGAGACACACAGAATAGTCTCACTTACCTACAGGTTTTAAGAAAAATTAAAGACATTATTGTAATAATGCCCAGAGACAATAGAGATGAGGGCCAGTAGGACAGACTCACAATATGAAGCTCACCACAAAAAAGAGGTGAGTGCAGTTAGGGAAGTGAAATAACTACACTAGCAACTATCACGACAATCTCAATGAGTGAAAGAATTAGAATGCCTGTCTAGAATACAGACAGGGGTTGGGAAGGGGGAGGGGGCCAGTGGTTGTGGGAATGTTGCACTGGTAAAGGGAAGTGTTCGTTTATGACAGAAATCCAACTACAGTCATGCTTGTAATCATGGTGCTTAAATATTTGGTTTAAAACTTTTAATTAAATTAATTTCTTTATTTTAGCATCCATAAGTATTTTATTTCCTTTTTCTTTTCTTCTTTTTTATATTTTATTTAAATACCTTGATTACATACATGATTGTGTTTGTGTTTCAGTCATGTAAAGAACACCACCCATCACCAGTGCAACATTCCCATCACCAATGTCCTAAATCTCCCTCCTCCCCACCCGACCCCCACCTGTACTCTAGACAGGCTTTCCATTTCCCTCATACATTCTCATTATTAGGACAGTTCAAAATATAGTTATTTCTCTAACTAAACTCATCACTCTTTGTGGTGAGCTTCCTGAGGTGAGCTGGAACTTCCAGCTCTTTTCTCTTTTGTGTCTGAAAATTATTATTTCAAGAATGTCTTTCATTTTTCTTAAAACCCATAGATGAATGAGACCATTCTGCGTTTTTCTCCCTCTCTCTGACTTATTTCACTCAGCATAATAGATACCGTGTACATCCATGTATAGGAAAATTTCATGACTTCTTCTCTCTTGAAGGCTGCAAATTTTCCATTGTGTATATGTACCACCATTTCTTTAGCCATTCGTCTGTTGAAGGGCATCTTCGTTGTTTCCAGAGTCCTGCTATGGTAAATAGTGCTGCAATGAATAGAGGTGTAAGGAAGGGATTTTTGTATTGTATTTTTGTGTTCCTAGGGTATATTCCTAGGAGTGGTATAGCTGGATCGTATGGGAGCTCGATTTCCAGTTTTTGGAGGAATATCCATATCGCTTTCCATAAAGGTTGAACTAGACAGCATTCCCACCAGCAGTGGATAAGAGTTCCATTCTCCCCACATCCCCGCCAGCACTGTTTATTTTTATTCTTTGTGATGTGTGCCATTCTCTGGGGTGTGAGGTGGTATCACATCGTTGTTTTGATTTGCATCTCCCTGATGATTAGTGATGTGGAGCATTTTTTCATGTGTCTTTTGGCCATTTGTATTTCTTCTTTGTCAAAGTGTCTGTTCATTTCTTCTCCCCATTTTTTGATGGGATTAGATGTTTTTTTCTTGTAAAGTTCTGTCAGTGCCTTGTATATTTTGGACATTAGCCCCTTATCTTATGGGTATTCGGTGAATAGTTTCTCCCACTCAGTGGGTGGCTCTTGTATCCTGGGCACTATTTCCTTTGAGGTGCAGAAGCTTCTCAGCTTAATATATTCCCATGTGTTAATCTCTGCTTTCACTTGCTTGGAGAGTGCAGTTTCCTCCTTGAAGATGCCTGTAGTCTCAATGTCCTGGAGTATTTTGCCTATGTGTTGTTCTATATATCTTATGGTTTTGGGTCTGATATTGAGGTCCTTAATCCATTTGGATTTTACCTTCGTACATGATGTTAGCTGGGGGTATAAGTTCAATTTTTTGCAAGTAGCTAGCCAGTTGTGCCAACACCACTTGTTGAAGAGGCTTTCCCTGCTCCATTTAGGATTTCCTGCTCCTTTATCGAAAATTAGGTGATTGTATGTCTGGGGAACATTTTCTGAGTATACAAGCCTATTCCACCAATCTGAGGGCCTGTCCTTATTCCAGTACCATGCTGTTTTGATAACTATTGCTTTGTAGTAAAGTTTAAAGTTGGGGAAAGTAATTCCTCCCATATTCTTTTTCCCAATGATTGCTTTAGCTATTCGAGGGTGTTTATTGTTCCAAACGAATTTCAAAAGTGCCTGATCCACTTCTTTGAAGAATGTCAGGGGTATCTTTAGAGGGATAGCATTAAGTCTGTATAATGCCTTGGGGAGTATTGTAATTTTGATCATGATAATCCTGCCAATCCATGAGCAGGGTCTGCGTTTCCATTTCCGTGTGTCCTCTCTTATTTTTTGGAGCAGAGTTTTATAGTTTTCTTTGTATAGGTCCTTCACATTTTTAGTCAAGTTGATTCTAAGATATTTGAGTTTGTGTGGCACTATTGTGAATGGGGTTGTTTTCTTAATGTCCATTTCTTCTTTATTACTATTGGTATATAGAAAGGCCATTGATTTTAGTGTGTTAATTTTGTAGCCTGCCACCTTGCTATATGAGTCTATTGTTTCTAGAAGCTTTTTGGTAGAGTC
This sequence comes from Suncus etruscus, assembly GCF_024139225.1. NCBI lineage: Eukaryota > Metazoa > Chordata > Mammalia > Eulipotyphla > Soricidae > Suncus > Suncus etruscus. The sequence goes on from NC_064848.1 coordinate 14,946,997, forward strand.
TTTAGGGTTTTCTAAGTAGAATATCATGCCATCTGCAAACAGTGAGAGCTTGACTTCTTCCTTTCCTATCTGGATTCCCTTGATACCTTTTTCTTGCCTAATCGCTATAGCAAGTACTTCCAGTGCTATGTTGAATAGGAGTGGTGAGAGAGGACAGCCTTGTCTTGTGCCAGAATTTAGAGGGAAGGCTTTTAGTTTTTCTCCATTGAGGATAATATTTGCCACTGGCTTGTGGTAGATGGCCTTAACTATATTGAGAAAGGTTCCTTCCATTCCCATCTTGCTGAGAGTTTTGATCAAGAATGGGTGTTGGACCTTATCAAATGCTTTCTCTGCATCTATTGATATGATCATGTGGTTTTTATTTTTCTTGTAGATGATGTTGTGTATTATGTTGATAGATTTACGGATGTTAAACCAGCCTTGCATTCCTGGGATGAAACCTACTTGATCATAGTGGATGATCTTCTTAATGAGGCATTGAATCCTATTTACCAGGATTTTGTTCAGGATCTTTGCATCTGTATTCATCAGCGATATTGGTCTGTAATTTTCTTTTTTCGTAGCATCTCTGTCTGGTTTAGGTATCAAGGTGATGTTGACTTCATAAAAGCTATTTGGAAGTGTTTCCATTTGTTCAATTTCATGAAAGAGTCTTGCCAGGATTGGTAGTAGTTCCTCTTGGAAAGTTTGAAAGCATTCATTAGTGAATCCATCTGGGCCTGTGCTTTTGTTTTTGTGCAGACATTTGATTACCGTTTTAATTTCATCAATAGTGATGGGGGTGTTTAGATATGCTACATCCTCTTCCTTCAACCGTGGAAGATTATAAGAGTCCAAGAATTTATCCATTTCTTCCAGGTTCTCATTTTTAGTGGCGTAGAGTTTCTCAAAGTAGTTTCTGATTACCCTTTGAATCTCTCCCATATCAGTAGTGATCTCTCCTTATTCATTCCTAATAGAGTTATCAAGTTTCTCTCTCTCTTTGTTAGTATTGCCAGTTGTCTATCAATCTTGTTTATTTTTTCAAAGAATCAAGTTCTGCTTTCGTTGATCTTTTGGATTGTTTTTTGGGTTTCCACTTCGTTGATTTCTGCTCTCAGCTTTGTTATTTCCTTCTGTCTCCCTATTTTTGGGTCCTTTTGTTGAGCACTTTCTAGTTCTATTAGCTGTGTTATTCAGCTACTCAGGTAAGCTCTTTCTTCCTTCCTGATGTGTGCTTGCAAAGCTATAAATTTTCCTCTCAGTGCTGCTTTTGCTGTGTCCCATAAGTTCTGATAGTTTGTGTCTTTATTATCATTTGTTTCCAGGAACCTTTTGATTTCATCTTGGACCCACTGGTTATTGAGTATGAGGCTGTTTATCTTCCAGGTGTTAAAGTTTTTCTTCTGTGTCTCTTTGGAATTCACAAATAATTTCAGAGCCTTGTGGTCAGCGAAGGTAGTCTGCAAAATTTCTATCCTCTTGATCTTATGGAGGTATGTTTTATGTGCCAGCATGTAGTCTATCCTGGAGAATATCCCATGTACATTGGAGAAGAATGTGTATCCAGGTTTCTGGGGATGGAGTATCCTATATATATCCACTAGGCCTTTTTCTTCCATTTCTCTCTTCTGTTCTAGTATATTCTTGTTGGGTTTCAGTCTGGTTGACCTATCCAGTGTTGACAAAGCCGTGTTGAGGTCCCCCACAATTATTGTGCTGTTATTGATATTATATTTTAGATTTGTCAACAGTTGTGTTAAATATTTTGCTGGCCCCTCATTCGGTGCATATATGTTTAGGAGAGTTATTTCTTCCTGCTCTACATACCCCTTGATTAATATAAAATGTCCATTTTTGTCCATTACAACCTTCCTGAGTATAAAGTTTGCATTATCTGATATTAGTATGGCCACTCCAGCTTTTTTATGGGTGTTGTTTGCTTGGATAATTTTTCTCTAGCCTTTTATTTTTAGTCTATATTTGTTCTGACTATTCAGGTGCGTTTCTTGTAGGCAGCTGTTACTTCACCCTGGATTTACGTGTAGCGACCTGAGACCCACCCATTTCTGGGAGGGGTTTTGGGAACCGGATAATAGGTGTAACCTTACCTGCTAAGCCCGGCCCATTCCTGGGAGGGGTCTTGGAATAGGTAGATAAACCCGGAAGCCAGGGAATTAGGGGCTTTTGCCTTTTGGCCCTGCTGGGCTCTCTGTGGGAGATGGCTGAAAGAGGATAAGACGCAGGGAAAGCCTAAAATGGCTGTATGCTTGAAAGGTTATGAAATAGGCCACACACATGTGGTGGCTAGGGCCTAAATAAAAATGATTCTTCCTGAAGCCTGCCTGTGAGTGAGTGATTTCACCTGGGCGACTCGCCGGCTACATGGGAGTTGCTGAGCCACGTGGCCTGGGATGGCAAACAGAGAAATTCACCTCCATCCATCGCCATCCAGCCCCATCTTTAATTATTTAACACAACAGGCAGCAGAAGGTTGGATTGAGTTTTTGATCCATTTAGCCACTCTGTGTCTCTTAACTGGTGCATTTAGTCCATTGATGTTGAGAGAAAGAGTTGTCCTGGGATTTAATGCCATCTTTATATCAAAATTTGGTGTGTCTTTTCGTTAGTCTTGTCTGAAACTAGGTCTTTCAGTTTTTCTCTTAAGACTGGTTTTGAGTCTGTAAAGTTTCTGAGCTGTTTTTTGTCTGTGAAACCATGTATTCTTCCGTCAAACCGGAAAGTGAGTTTTCCTGGGTACAGTATTCTAGGTGAAGCATTCATTTTATTCAGTCTTGTCACAATATCCCACCACTGCTCTCTGGCCTTGAGTGTTTCTGGTGACAGGTCTGCTGTAAATCTCAAGGATGCTTGCTTGAATGTAATTTTCCCTTTTGATCTTGCTGTTTTCAGAATTCTGTCTCTATCTGTGGGATTTGTCATTGTGACTAGGATGTGTTTGGGGTAGTTTTTCTGGGGTCTCTTTTGGTTGGTACTCTTCAAGCATGTAGGATTTGATCACATATATTCTTTAGCTCTGGAAGTTTCTCTTTAATGATGTTCTTGACCGTTGATTCTTCCTGGAAATTTTCTTCCTGGGTCTTTGGGACTCCAGTGATTCTTTTTTTTTTAATTATATATTTTTTTATTATTTTAATTATGACAACAAAGATGCAAAGAAAGAGGACAGGGTAAAGTTACAGTGGAAGCCCAATCACCCATAAACAGGATTCTCAGTAGTCCCATCGATGATATCCCAGCCTTGAACTTTCAGCCAAACAACATTAAGAAAAACAAAACTGAACCCATGTACAATACAATTACTTTGTCCCTCAAATCCCCAGTTGTAGTACATATTATTTCTTAGCAGCACACCATATAATCTAAAGATATTAGACTTATGTAACTCTTTAAACATTGAGGGTAAAGTACATTTCTCTAGTTCAATGCACATGCTTACAAGTTTAAGTTAACCTCAAAAGTTTTAGTGGGTTGTTTTTCTTAAGGATTGGAGTCAAGGGAACATAGTAAAAAAACGATATTAAAGTGGCATTTGTTTGCACAGGCCCACCAAAACATAAGGGACATGGAAAGACAAATTATGGTCTAAATACATGGAGACCCTACCCCTGATGTTTCCTGAAGGACTGACTCTAGGCTCCAGGCAAACTAGTTTGTCCAATTCAAGTCATCGTCTGTAGTGGCAATACACCTCCATTCCTCACATAGTCTCTGTTGTTGGTATCATGCTTCTGTATTAAAGATCCTGGAGTCTGCATATCCCATATTGCAGTCAGGATGGTGCAGAGAATCCTCTTGTTTCACCTCACACGTAAGGGGCAATAGAGAGAACCATGTCCTGTAGAGCAGGTCACTGTTGTTGTCACGTCTTCTCGCAGGTCATTGTTGTTGTCACGTCTTCTCAGTGTAAACGGAAGTGTCTTTTTAGGAGGTCGATGTCAGATCCTTGGTAGTGTCTTTCCTGGTAGAGGACTGCTTCCAACTGTTGCTATAAAAGACCTTGGATGTTTCGTAGATAGCCTGCCTGGTTCCAGCGTGAATGGTGAATGCCCATTCATCTGAGGCCTGTGCCAGGTCATTATATCAATGTTCAGGGTGTAAGGTACATTGTAATGAGATTTATTAGATAATAACTAATCTGTATGTATAGTGTTTTCCCATTTTAATGTGTCTATGCAAACAAGGATCAATGCCATGAAGCGTTGTTGGTGCATCTGGAGGCAATAGGAACAAGACAAGCAATTTCCATGACATAGTTCAATCATAGGCATCAAACTGAGGGACAGTTCCACCAACAATCCTTACTGAACAGCTTACAAAGAAAAGACAAGATGAAAAGTGGATAGAAACATCATGGTAGAAGAATATATAGAGAGTTACAGCAGTTAAAGAAAATAATCATAAAATATTCAAAAGATATATGTGTTCAATATGTGTTCGATTTGTGTCCTAAATAGTTCTGGGATTTGTAAGATCTACTGTATGTCTTTGGTCAGAGATTAAAACTGTGTGTTACTGAAGTTAAGAAGGGTAAATCTGGGGTACTAATGGTTGGGAGGAGCATATGTTCGCGCGGGGGCGTGGTTTGCAAAATGTAGACTGGTATGAAATTGCAAGTGACAGCCTGAGTATAGCTGAGCAGTTATCTGCCACCCCCCAGATCAAACGCCACCCCCTGAGCCAACCTCTGGAGCCGGCCTGGGAGTGGGGAAAACCCAGGCCAAAAGGCCGCTGGCACATGCGGAGGTCTGCCAGCTGGCCGCCTGTGCCGGTTAAAAATCCTGCTCCAGGAAGGGAGAGAGACCCTCCCAAGCCCGAAGGACAGGGATTTAAGCCCAACCCGAGGCCGGTCCCCAGACCCGGCCTGGGAGTGGGGAAAACCCAGGGTGCCCCATCAGCTCCTCCCAGAAACCCACCTGGAGATCCAGAGGAAAAGGTGAGAGGGGGGTCGGGTGACCCAGGTCCGAGCCCCCCTACCCTAGGCCAGGCCAAAAGGCCGCTGGCACATGCGGAGGTCTGCCAGCTGGCCACCCGTGCCGGCTAAAAATCCTGCTCCAGGAAGGGAGAGAGACTCTCCCAAGCCCGAGGGACAGGGATTTAAGCCCAACCCGAGGCCGGTCCCCAGACCCGGCCTGGGAGTGGGGAAAACCCAGGGTGCCCCATCAGCTCCTCCCAGAAACCCACCTGGAGATCCAGAGGAAAAGGGGACAGGGGGGTTGGGTGACCCAGGTCCGAGCCCCCCTACCCTTGGCCAGGCCAAAAGGCCGCTGGCACATGCGGAGATCTGCCAGCTCCAGTGATTCTTAAGTTGTTTCTGCTGATCTTATCATAGACTTCTATTTTCATCTGTTCCCATTCTTTGACTAATTTTTCCATTGTCTGTTCATTTGCTTTAAGTTTTTTTCCAATCTCTCCTGCTGTATGGAATTGTTATGTATCTCATCTTCCACAGCACCAAGTCTATTCTCAGCTTCTGATACTCTGTCCCAGAGCTTATCCATTTTGTCATTCACTTCGTTTACTGACTTTTTCAGGCCTGTTAGTTGACATGTTATTTCAGTTTGGAGTTTTGTGATTTCTGTCTTTATATTTTCTTGGTTCTTATTAGTGTTCAGTTCAACTCGATCCATGGTTTCTTTGAGTTCGTTGAGCATCTTCCATATTGCTAGTCTAAAGTCCTTATCTGAGAGGTTGATTAGTTGGTTGGTCATTATCTGGTCATCAGAATTGTCATCTTCATTCTCTTAGTCTGATGCTGGCCTGTGTTGTTTCCCCATTGTCACACTTGTATTGTGGATTTTTCTACATGTTGTGGTGGTATTCATTGGCTGAATGATGCAGGCAGAACACTCCTCTGGCTCTGCCCTTTCTGGATGGGTCGACTTGCCTCCAAGGGAGGGGAGTCCTCCGCGGATGAAGCCTCACACAGTATCAAATCTGCATGCAGCAGAGAAGACAGTCCAGAGAGAAATGCTGGACTTCAGTGATCCAGCACAGTTCTTAGTCTGATTTTTTTCTTCTTGTTGTGATGGTGTTCTTTTCTTAGAAAGAGCGCATGGCCACGTAGCGAAGCAGAGCAGTACACAGTCAGCACAGGCACAGAGGCAGCACTCACAATTTTTCACAGGCGGGCCCCACTGGGCAGGCGTAGTTTTGTGGATTTTCCCAACCTGATGTCACAAACAGGGGACCTGGCTTCTGCAAAGCACAGCCAGTTTTCACATTATGGAGCAGTTCTTTGGCATTCCCGCCCTAGAATTGGCCTCTTGGAGAGCAAGTTTTCTGGAGCCTCTTTTTGGCCCACTCCCAGGAGGTTCACACAACAGGATAGTAGACAGTCACACACAGGCAGCACTCACAATTTTTCACAGTTGGGCCCCACTGGGCAGGCATAGTTTTGTGGATTTTCCCAGCCTGACGTCACAAACAGGGGACCTGGCTTCTGCAAAGCATAGCCGGTTTTCACGTTATGGAGCAGTTTCTTGGCGTTCCTGCCCTAGAATTGGCCTCTGGGAGAGCGAGTTTTCTGCAGCCTCTTTTTGGCCCACTCCCAAGAGGTTCATGCAACAGGATAGTAGACAGACACACACAGGCAGCATTCACAATTTTTCACAGTCGGACCCCATTGGGCAGGCATAGTTTCTAATTAATTTCTTTTAAGGATTGTTGCAAGTCAGCCCCTGAAGAGGTTGACTGATGGAAGGATGGAGGATGAGGTCTTTCCCCTCCAGCTCGGAGCACGTGTCTGCCACCCTGTCCAGCTGACGGTTCTGAGGTGAAATGGCGGGTAAACAGCTCGCAGACAGTCAGGCTTGTGGTAATATTAGCTTTATTCAGTGGACAAGACTGAAGTCCAAGATCTCAGCCTCAGTTCCAGCCAAACACACCTCGCCTTCCACAGACCTTTATTTTTATCCCCCAGAGTCAGTTACCACCCAATGGTGGGATCAGATACCACCCAATGGTGGAAGCAGAATCAGGTACCACCCTAGGGTGGGGGCAGAATGCCAGGTCACAGCCTAGGGTAGGGCACAATCACCAATCAGGTTAGGGTCAGTAACATAATAATCCCCTAAAATATTTACATACACAACAATTCACTCATTTGTTTTTAGTAAACAAACAATATTGTCTACAATTATTAAAGGAAAAATTAGTCAATAATAAAAGAGCGGCTGTTTGCATAAGCGCATCACAGGAAAATGTAAAGAAAAACTTCTAACCTAAACACAGGGTGTCTAAAACCAAAAACATGTATCAAGGAATCAACTACAAGCTCCTGAGAAGATAAACCTAAGACGTACATAGATCCTTCAAAGAGATGCCAGAAAGGTTGTGTAGCAGACAAGAAGAAGCAACTTTTCTTTATTTGTAGTTGTTGTTGTTGTTGGTTTTGGGTCACACCTGGCAGTGCTCAGGAGTTACTCCTGGCTCCACGTTCAGAAATCGCTCCTGGTAGATACCGGCATTCGAACCAATGACCTTCTGCATGTGAGGCAAATGCCTTATCTTCATGCTATCTCTCTGAACCCATCTTCATTCAAGTCCTGGTAGACCAGAAAGCCCATCTTTGAAGTCATTGAATTAGGCCCTTATTTTGGGGGAAGAAGCATATACCCCCTGTGTTGTATCAAATAATTAAGGATGGGGCTGGATGGCGATGGATGGTGAAGGATTTCTCTCTGCCACCCCAGGACACGTGGCTCTGCAACCCCATCCAGCCGGTGGGTCCCAGGCCCAGGTGAAAGGCGAAATCACTCACTCACAGGCAGGCATCAGGAACCATCAGCTTTATTCATGCCCTATTCACCACATGTGTGTGGCCTATCTCATAACCTTTTAAGCATTCAGCCATTCTAGGCTACCCTGCATTTTAACTCTTTCAGCCATCTTCCCTTTGGCCTCCATCCTGGTCCAAGACCAAAAGAGGCAGAGACCCTAAAGCCAGAGAGCGCAGCAGGGCAAAGACCCTTAATTCCCTGGCTTCAGGGTTTATCTACCTATTCCAAGACCCCGCCCATTCCTGGGAGGTAAGGTCACACCTAATATTCAGTTCCCAAGACCCCTCCTAGAAATGGGTGGGTCTCAGGTATCTACACCTAAATCTAGGGTCTCAGATAGGTACACCTACACCCCTGCACAGTGGGGGGCCACTGCAAAGATGAGCAATAGGCTTCTGAACTTAATCCAAGTTCTTAATCCAGGCTGAAGTCCATATGATGTCTGAAATTGATAAGGTCGATTATTTATAGAACAATATGTTTAAGGCAGAGACCCTCCCTGTGTAAATAAATAACTTGAGGGCCCATCCAAAATGGATGGAACCTCCTATAAACCTAGTATTTTGTCTATGATGCGCCCACACAAAAAGCCCTGAGAACAGACAAAAATATCATTTAGGAAAATATAGACAATATTTAACTCACTAACCTAAAGTCAAGAAAGCAAAACCCTAATGTAATACAACATTAACTCCTAAGATTAAAAAGTAAAATAGAAAAACATTAATTACAATAGTCAAAAGAAGTGTAGTACCAAATATAAATTCAAAGGATTACAATTATAAGAAAAATACAAAAGGTTAAATTTCTACAGAGTCCAATACCAATCTGTAAAGATGAGGGGTCTGAAACTCTGAGAAGACCGGCAAAAGACACTTGATGGGTCTGGAAAAACGGGGTGAAGCCATCATGAGTTGGTTGGGCTTCTGCATTTCCTTTGGGATCAGTGCAATCTTGGGATAGCCATTGTAGAAATCGTCAATGATAGCACTGTGTATGTGGATGGAAACCAGAAATTTAGATAGCACAGTTTAACTGGGATCCAGAGATTGTGGGTCTTATCCATGAATCTTTTCTCTGGGGATATATTGTGACACAAATTCCAGGTGGCTTCATTTCCAACAAGTTTGCAGCAAACATGGTACAAAACTCCAAAGTCACGGTTTTCTTCCTCAGGCCAAGATCAGGAGGCTTGTAGTTGTGGTGAAGGAGATGAGTTGCACATGTGAAAGGAATCCTGAGAATTAAATGTTAAGGACTAGGAAGGAAGGATAAGGAAGACTAAATTGGGGAAGATAAAGTTAGGAAAAAGGGGACTATATACAAAATATGCAAAACAGACAGACACTGAACAAGATATACACATACAGACTTCACAAAAAAATATGGCCATAACACTCATTCAAACCAAAAAATATTTGTTGGAAAGGATCCAAAATAGAGCAAAAGAAAAGAGAATTCAGCTGGATCAACTAAAAGCGCCTTAAAATGTAATAGCCGGCAACTGTTTAGATAAATCATTTCAAATTAAAAAAAAAATTTTTATGGCAGAGTAGAGCAGATCTGAAAGAGAATTTTATGCATAATACAGACATGGAAAACTCTACTATAAGTGTATAACAGTATATATACAAAGTTATTGTATAACAGTAACTCTATGATAATCAATCATAGGCAAGAAGCACCGTGAAGAAAGTCCACCTAAAAATTATCATTATGTCAGCGTCTTAAAACCTAAATTGAGGGAAATAAAGCAATGATGTTAAAATAAAAAGTGAAAGTCGTTAAATGAGTATTCCTAGAAAGAAAAACAACATTAATATGATGAGAAATTTTTCTTTCAGGTGAACCTTGACTAAATTAAATTGTAAGATTTCATGATTAACTGAGACCTAGAGAAATAATGAAATTAAGACATAAATCCATCATACAAGGAAACACATTGGGGGTCCATGATTTTCAATCCATATTCATTGATCATGCCTGTGGAAAAAATCCTAGAGCATTAATAGCAACCAATAAGGAAGTGAAATGATTATCTGGTGTTCATTGTAGATCTTTAAGAAGTAAAAAACAGGATGTATGCTGTTGTGGATTTTACCAATGTATTAGGGACTTTTAAAATCTTTTTGTCATCAAAATTGATCCAGTGTTGTTTTGCAGCAATTTTACAGTATGAAGTAGTGTCCATAGTGAACTTTACCATAATGGTTTATACTGATGATAAGTTGTATTTCTTAATCTTGCTTTTATTCTCTGAAGTGAATTCTACTAAATTGAGATCTTCTAAAGGAAAATCTACATAAGTGTGCAATTTTTTTTATTTGTTTGCCATCAAAAGCAAATCGTTTCAAGTGTATTATAAGTACTGGTGGCAGTTTCCATAAGTACGTTTTCTTTGAAAAATCCCTTCTAGTTTTGCAGCTGTTGCACAGAACTTTGTTGTCATCCCTTAACTCTTCTTCTTTAAAAAATTCAGAGAGGCTTTCTTGTACTGTACATTTATCTGTAGATGTAACAGCCAGAGAGACAAATGAACAAATGTCTCATAAACCTCAGATTTTTGGTGGCATGTGAGACACTGTAGTATAGATTTGAATTGTCTTTGAAAGAGATCATAAATAATAGATTTGTGAGCCTTTTGGTGTTCTGGACTAAATTGTTCATAATTTTCATTTTCCATGAGATGTGTAGTTTTGTCTGTCATTAGATTTACAGTAAGCAAGTCCTGATGTAGTCCCTCTATTAGAAACATCAGTAGTTCGTGTGGATCCTGCTGATTGTGTCCAGAAAACTGGTCATTAAGTAAACCAATTGTTACTTTGAAGCTTTCAGGGTTAATATATCTATGAAATCCATTTCCCATGGTTTTGATGAGTCGACCAAATTCTTCGGCTAACTTACCTTCATTCCTCATTGGATTTTTTTGTTAATAACCTTTTTATAATGATCTTGATGAAAATACTGAGTCAAGTCTGAAATGTTATACAAGCATTGCAATATTGAGTTCATGTAGCAAGAGTTTCCAATATTTTGGAGCCAGTTAAGACAGGTTCGTGTCTTTCCTTTTGCATCTCGGAGTGTAAGGGTTTATCACTACTATCAGTCTCACTCAATGTATGGTGTGTGACAGATAAATCCTTGTTCCCTGGCCCAGAGACCTCAGCAATATTACTGCTGTTAGTGTCTGGAATATTCTGTTTTTGCTCTGAAGGGGAGTTTATAGTCTGAACCTGATCATTTGTGCTAGCCCGATTTCTAACAAGGCGTAATGGAACCCAAAATTTCTTGGGAGGGTTGTCATTTGTAGAAACATAGGCATAACCCCTTCCTCTTAGGAGAAGATATCCAGCTATCCATTATTCATCCTCCTTGATCCAAATAGGTTTATGGGTTGTTTCTTGTCTCTGAATATCTTCTTTAAAATGTCTTTTCGCTGCAGTGTAACTTTCCCCTTGGGGTAAGTTTAAGTAATTTAGTGTGATAAGAGTCAAAGATAGCAAATCCATTGGTGGTAAACCTCTTTTTCTATTTTTCTGTAATTGAGTTTTTAAGGTTCTGTGAGTCCTTTCTACAATGGCCTGTCCCCTACAATTGTAAGGAATTCCTTTCAGATGTCTTATCTGCCATTCTTTACAAAAAAATTAAAAAGTTTTGCTAACATAGGCTGGCCCATTATCAGTTTCTATAGAATATGGAATACCCATCACAGAAAAACATTGTAAAAGAAAACTACAAACAGCTTTAGATTTTTGAAAAGACATGGGAATTGCCCACATAAAACGAGAATAAGTGTCCACCACAATATGAAGATAGGGTTTTCTTGGAAATAAATCTGTTTGAGTTATATCCATTTGCCAAAATTCATTAGACTGTAAGCCTCTTGGGTTTGCTCCTGCTATGTGACTCTTTTTTTGTTAATGGTGCACATATGTTGCAGTTTTCTACAATTTTTCTAGCTTGCCTCCATGGAATTTGGTAATTCACATGTAAACGGTGAGCATTTGTGTGTAGGGCTAAATGTTCCTCTTCAGGTGATTTAAATATAGGCATTGCTAGCAAGTCAGCAGTTTTATTTCCTTGAGCCATTGGTCCTGGAAACCTGAGTGGGCTCTAATATGCATGATGAAGATGGGCTCAGTTCGTTTTTAAAGAAGCTGCTGTAATCATTTAAGTAAGTTCTGTATGATCAGGTTATTAACATTAAGGGAAGCAGTGGCTATCACATGACATAAATTTACCACATACAAAGAATCAGAAACTATATTCATGGCTTCAGATATATTTTCTAATAGGTAAATTAACGTTGCTAATTCAACTTTCTGTGAAGATTTATATTTGGTATCTATGGTCATATTAATGTTGTCTCCGGTTATTTCTCCTTTTCCACTTTACATCGATGTAAAAAACCTTGGCATTGGAAATAGGGGAATCCCGAACAATTGAAGAAATAACAAACTGAGTTTCTTTTAAAAAGTCCCAAGTTTTGGACCCGGAGAGATAGCACAGCAGCGTTTGCCTTGCAAACAGCCGATCCAGGACCAAAGGTGGTTGGTTCGAATCCCGGTATCCCATATGGTCCCTCGTGCCTGCCAGGAGCTATTTCTGAGCAGACAGCCAGGAGTAACCCCTGAGCACTGCTGGGTGTGGCCCAAAAACCAAAAATAAAATAAAATAAAATAAAAAGTCCCAAGTTTTTCCTGCTGGATAATGGGAGGATATTTCTCCTGTGAAATCTGAGAGGGCCCCTTGTAGAGATTCATTAAGAGGCAATATTGACTCAATTTCCTTTTTTGGTATTGGCAAAACTATTGTATCTGGGTCAAAACCTAGTAAAGATATAGATCTGAGTCTTACCTTGATAATAATCTCTGAAATCAGTTGCAAGTAGGGGACAATTGAGCGAGGCTGTTTGTTATGTAAATACACCCATTCCAATGGTCCTGACTGTTGCATCAAGGCCCCTGTAGGGGTTTCTATAGTAGGGAAGATTAACGGAAATACCTTTTCTCCTGGGATGAATTATAAGAGAAACGATTTTTGTAATCTGCTCAAGAAGATGTCCAATTCATTTTTGGCATATCATAATCCTCATACTCAACAGACAGGAGCTCAGGCCTCCTATTCCTTCTAGCGAATATGGGATTTCCTGAAGAGGCCAATTTTCTGGCCATTCTTTATCAGAAATTATGGTAACCTGAGCACCCATATCTATCATTCCGTCAAAGGGTTGCCCTTCCAAGTGAAGTTTGATCATTGGTGTTCATCTTTAAATTTAGTAACCAGAGCCACGATTGGGTTTTGAGCAGCACCCGGATCTGTGCTTCCAAAACCTCCAATTCTAGTCTTATCTGAAGTCCCAAATTTGACATAAGGCACTATTACTATCTGGGCAATCGCTTCTCCTTTTTTAAAGGTCCATGTAACTGGTACAGTAATAACTACAATGATTTCTCCCATAGAATCTGAGTCAATGACACCAGTGATTACTGATTTACCCTTTATGTTGAGGGAACTTCTGCCAAGAATCAAACCCATAGTATCTGGGGGTGGCGGGCCCACAATGCCATTTTCTAACATGTAAGGGCATGCTCCTGGGTAAATTGTAATGTCCTCTGAGCATAATATTTCTAATCCAGCACTCCCTGAAGAGGAGTGAATTAATTCCCTTATTGTGATGAATTTTCTTGGGCTGGGCTTGGAAGGATTATTGTCTGTGAACTTTGCCCCTGATTTGGAAGGGCCTGGGGGAAGCCCTGTGGGCATTTCCCTGCATCTTGCATGTGTGTCCTTGAGGAGCTGAATTTATAAGGAAACGGCAATTTTTTTTTATATTCCCCTGTTTTCCACAATGTTAGCAGGCGATTTGCCTCCTGGGGATTATGTTGAAACCTCTACTTAGGTTATTATCAATGAGGTTTCTAGATCTGTAATCTTTCACCCAGTGGCGACCCCTTTTGCATTTTGGGCAAAGACCTGGTTTACGGAAAGTGTCCTGTCCCTGAGGGGAGTAAGGCATCATTCCCTTGGTAACTGGGAAGGTTTGTACTGAGTCTAAGTGGGGTGGGAATTGGGGTTCCCCATAGATATTCCAACAGGCATAAAGGAAATCATTCACATCTGCCTTTTCATTTAATGTATTCAATACTAATCTACAGGCTGAATTTGCATTATGATAAGCCAAAGATTTTACTAGGAAGTTTCTCATCTCCTTATCTTCGACTTATAACTTTAGAGCATCTTTAATCTTACCTAAAAACTCTGCATATGACTCATAATGGCCTTGGGTAATTTTAAAGAAGTTTCCTCTACCAATGCTGTTAGAATCAATTTTTTTCCATGATGATAATGCAATATCCCTAATTAAATTTACGATTTCTTTAGGTAAAGCTGCTTGTGTCTGAATATTTGCAAATTGATTTTCTGCCATCAATAATTCATACGATAGAGTAACACCTGCCACTTGCTTTTTCGTACCATCCGGGCTATATAATTTGGCTTTTACGCCTTCTGAATAGTATATTTCCCATTCAGTTCGCTGATTAGATGACAGGCATATTTCAGCGATTCTTTTAAAATCATACAAAGTCCAAGATGAGTTATGACTCCAAAGTCTTAGTAACTCCACACTGTATGGTGATTTTGGGCCATACTCTTTACATGCTTTTTTAAACTGATCTAATTCTTCATTCTGATAGGGTACATAGTTAGAAACATTTACCCCGTGTAAAGGGGATGAGGCCAGATTAGCAAAATTACTCTGAATAGAGCTCTGAGGCTGTGCGTGTGGTTCATCGTCTGAATCTGCACTATTGTGAGATTCAATTTTGTGAATAGAACGAGGCCTCACTTCTGGAGTTAGCACTGGAGGTTTATCATTGTCTGAGTGACTAGTGTCATGTGATTCGCTAGAATCAGGCTTAACTTTCCGAGTTGTTTTTCTTCCAGCAAAAATTTCTATATTGTTGATGGTGGGGCTGGATTCATCAGCCTGCACCTTGATCTGAATTTTTGTCGGAAAGATTTCCTTATTATCCATACTGGTTTTAGCCTCACCATTTCTACACTTTCTATTTCCTACATACCAGCCAATAACTATGCTCACAGTAACAACGTGAGCCAACACAGAAATTCCACAAACTATGACGGCTGGAGACAATGCAATTTTCATTTGAAATATAGACCACAACCATCCAACTGCAGTGACTGTCCTTAGATAAAAACCAATTAGTTTTAAACAAAATGGAATAATCCACTTGTATACTAGAGAACCAATACGTAACCAAAAAGATGGCAGAATCCACATGACTAACCACAGAAACCATTTAATGGTCAGCAGAGGAAATTTCCAATGAAGTATTTCACTTACAGTTATTGAGGGTTCAGGTTCAGCCTGTTCGGGCACCATTATGTTGCAAGTCAGCACCTGAAGAGGTTGACTGGTGGAGGGATGGAGGATTAAGTCTTTCCCCTCTAGCTCAGAGCATGCGTCTGTCACCCTGTCCAGCCAACGGTTTTGAGGTGAAACGGCGGGTAAACAGCTCGCAGACAGTCAGGCTTGTGGTAATATTAGCTTTATTCGGTGGACAATACTGAAGTCCAAGGTCTCAGCCTCAGTTCCAGCCAACCACACCTCACCTGCCACAGACCCTTGTTTTTATCCCCCAGAATCAGGTACCACCCAATGGTGGAAGCAGAATCAGGTACCACCCTAGGGTGGGTGCAGAATGTCAGGTTACACTAGGGTAGGGCACAATCACCGGATCAGGGTAGGGTCAGTAACATAATAATCCCAAAAATATTTACATACACAACAAGGATACCCATGACTTTCTTTAAAGAAGTGGATAAACACCCCTAAAATTCAACTGGAACAATAAACATCTGTAAATAGTTAGAGTTGCCCTTGGAAAAATGAATATGGGAGGCATCACTTTCCCCAACTTTAAACTATTACAAATCCATAGTCATTAAAACAGTATGGTATTGGAATAAAGACATACCCTCAAATCAGTGGAATAAAATAGAGTATTCAGAGAATGTTCCCCAAACATACAACCAACTAATCTTTGATAAAGGGGAAAGAAATCCAAAATGGAGCAAGGAAAAACCTCTTTAATAGGTGGTGTTGGGCAACTTGTCAGCCACTTGCAAAAACCAGATCTCAGATCTCCACCTAACACCATGCACAAAGGTCAAATGCAAATGGATTAAAGACCTTGATATCAGGCCTGAAACCATAAGGTATATAGTAGAACACATAGGTAAAAAACTGCAAGACATTGAGTCTAAAGGAATCTTCAGGGAGGAAACAGCACTCTCCAAAAAAGTAAAAGCAGAGATAAACAGATGGGACTATATTAAGCCGAGAAGCTTTTGCATCTCAAAAGAAATAATGCCTTGGATACAAAAGCCACCCAACTAATGGGCGAAGCTATTCACCCAATACCCATCAGATAAGGGGTTAATATCTAAGATATACAAAATACTAACAGAACTTAGCAAGAAAAACAATCTAACCTCATCAAAAAAGTGGGAAGAAGAAATGAAGACACAATTTCTCAAAGAAAAAATGCAAATGGCCAAAAGGTACATGAAAAAAATGTTCCACATCACTAATCATCAGGGAGATGCAAATCAAACAACAATGAGGTACCATCTCATGTCACAGAGATTGGCACACATAACAAAGAATAAAAACAATGCTGACAGGGATGTGGTCAGAAAGAAACTCTCTTTCCATGCTGGTGGGAATACCATCTAGTCCAGCCCTTATAAAAAACACTATGGAGATTCCTCATAAAACTGGAAATTTGAGCTCCCATATGATCCAGCTATCCACTCCTAGGGATATACCCTAGGAACTCAAAAATGAAATACCAAAATCCCTTCCTCACATTTATATTCATTGCAGCACTATTTACAATAGCCAGACTGGAAACAACCAAGATACTCTTCAATAGATGAATGGTTAAAGAAACTGTGGTACATATACACAATGGAATATTATGCAGCTGTCAGGAGAGTGAAGTCATGAAATTTTCCTACGTGGATGTACCTGGAATCTACTATACTGAGTGAAATAAGTTAGAGGGAGAGAGATACACACAGAATAGTCTCAGTCATCTATGGGTTTTAAGAAAAATGAAAGACATTATTGAAATAATTCCCAGAGGTGATGGCCAGAAGTATAGGTTCACTATATAAAGTTTACTATAAGAGTGGTGAGTGCCATTAGAGAAATAACTGTACTGATGACTATCATAACTATGTCATTATGTGAGGGAAGTAGAAAGCCTCTCTCGAATACAGGTAGTGGGAGGGGAGGGAGATGGGGGCATTGGTGATGGGAATGTTGCACTGCTGAATGGGGAGGGGGTGTTCTTTTTATGACTGAAACACAACTACAATCATGTTTGTAAACATGGTGTTTAAATAAAGATATTAGTTATTAAAATAAATTCACATGTTACTAGTCCACAAAACCACTTACTATGCAGTTTTATTTAATATGCATTTGGCCAAGTAAGTGTAACTAATAGCAAAAAAAGTATTTTATTCTTACCTTGCCTCTAAATTCTAACTTTGTTTAGAAAAATAAATCATTTATTTCAAGTGAAAAGAAAAAGACAATATGACATTGACAAATAATAGAATTTGATTCTGTATAAAATAAGTAACATCAAATAATTTGTCTGAAATGATGGCTTTTAACCTTTTAGAGGAAGAAATGTAGCTTTTACTTTGTTTGTTTGTTTCTGGGCCACACCTGGTGACACTCAGGAGTTATTTCTGGCTCTGTGCTGAGAAATCACTCCTGTCAGTCTTGGGAGACCATATTTGATGCCGGGATTGAAGCTGGGTCTGCTTAAGGCAAATGCCCTGCCTTTGCTATTGCCTTTGCTATTGCTCCAGCCTGCAATATACCTTTATAATAGAGTTTTTAGCCACTGTTTCAGATTTAATACTTTGTAGAAATATAATATTTATTTTTGATTTTTATTTTTATTTTTTGTCCCCCAATTCACAATACAGACCAGGCAAAGGGCCTGTGTTGAGGTGTATATGGGGTGCATTTTCTGTACCTCCTCTTTCTATACAGTCAGTGTAAAGAACCCAGCCTGTGGTAAGAATTGGGAGGCCTTATCTTTTCTTTTTTAAAATAAAAAGACTTATTTTTTAAAATAAAGTTAAAAAGTAGGATGGGGGACCCGGAGAGATAGCACAGCGGCGTTTGCCTTGCAAGCAGCCAATCCAGGACCAAAGGTGGTTGGTTTGAATCCCGGTGTCCCATATGGTCCCCCGTGCCTGCCAGAAGCTATTTCTGAGCAGACAGCCAGGAGTAATCCCTGAGCAACACCGGGTGTGCCCCCCCCCCAAAAGTAGGATGGGTCAAAAGGAGAGGGGTTAAGGCATTTGACTTGCACATGAACATCCCCCAGCACCACAAAGGATACCCCAAACACTTCCAAGAGTGATCCTTGAGCCAAGAACCAGGAGTGATCCCTAATCATTGAAGAGTATGACCCTGTTCATCCACCCACAACCAGCTAAAAAGTTCCCAGTATTTTACAATCTGAAGCATGGTATCATTAACAGTGACAAAAATAAGAATAGTCTATGTATAATTGTTGCTCACAATTCATTTACTGCTATTTACTGCTCCAGTATGTTTACGGAATTGTTTATATTTTTTACTTAAAAAATAAAATTTTATAAACAAAATTGTATTTTAAAATTATCTGTAGTCTTTTAGTGATTTCTATTTGAACTGAGAATTATTCAGTTTTCAAAGCAACATTACCAAATCGAATATTTCCATAGAAATAAATATTGGAAAAGATTAAAACAAAACAACTTGGTTATGTTGGTGTTGGTCACAGAGTTTCTACAGATACACCTGAATATATCCAGTATTTGCTAGGGGACTTCCTGGACACTTTGGAGTCCCTGTCATGTGATTAGGAGGGAGTCACTCCTGGAGTGGGTCAGTCTACTCTGAGTATCCCTCTCCAGCCTATTGAGACATTTCTGCAGTCAAAACTATAAGCCTTTAAATTTTTTTATTTTATTGGGGTCAGAGCAATAGCACAGTGGTAGGACGTTTGCCTTGCAAGCAGTTGACCCAGGACGGACCTGTGTTTAATCTCTGGTGTCCCATATGATCCACCAAGCAAGGAGTGATTTCTGAGTGCATAGCCAGGAGTAACCCTGAGTGTCACTGGGTGTGGCCCATTTTTTTTTTTATTAAAGCACCAGAATTTACAGTCATCCATAGCTGAGTTTTAGACATACAGTGTTCCAGTGCCAATCCCTACACCAGGGCACAACTCTAAATATTTTTAAAGTCTCTTACCAGTTTACTGCCCAAAATCACCTTTCTCAATGGCATGGTGAATGAATATTCTTTTGAAATAAGGTCAGCAGAGGAGACATTACCCCATCTCCCAGTCTCTGTAGGAAGGTTGGTCTCTAACTCACAGTTGGCGGGGGGGGGGGGGCAATTAGAAAACACAGATTGGCTAATCACTTGTATCAAATCAATACCATCAAGCAGCCTTAATGTTAATCAGAGCAGGGTACTCCTGCTTCAAGACAAAGATCTATAAGCAAGTTATTTCTTAGTAATCCTTTCTATAACAAATGAGAACTCTGAATTTTTAATATAATAAATTAGTTAGAAAATACCAATCTTTTTTGGGGGGGCGGTTGGGTCGCACCCGACTGCGCTCAGGGGTTACTTGGCTCTACGCTCAGAAATCACCCTTGGTAGGCATGGGGGACCATATGGGATGCTGGGATTTGAATCACTGTCCTTCTGCATGCAAGGCAAATGCCTTACCTCCATGCTATCTCTCCGGCCCAGAATATATCAATCTTGCTACCACACACTTTACAGGCGATAGCAAACACACATTTCCCCTCCCTGAAAGAAAACAAGAAGTCACTTTAATAAAACACACTCATGCTAGGAATGGTGTTTTATGAGCATGGGTCAGAGGAAGCCACGATGGGTCTTTATGAACTGGGGCTTGCTTCTGCCTCCTCAATATCTCATAAATCTGCTCTTTCCACATGTCAGAAATCTCTATCAGTTCCTATCCTTATTTCAAAACGTATCTCCTCCTGTTTCCAATCTGACACCACACATGAGCATACCGTGCGCCTGGTATGCTGTAGCATCAGTCATATTCTTTCTCTGGGTTGATCTTGGAGCAGACATAAAACTCAGGGAGAAGTCTCTTACTGCACATCTTGTAATCATCCCCTTCCTGATCCCTGTCCTGTAAGAAGACCTGATGTGGGTTCTGTCCCTGTTTGGACCCCACCAGGTTGTTTTTGCAGCAAACAGGATGGAACTTGACCTGTAGGCATCTAGGTCTCAGGACAGGTACTGAGGGCACCTGCATTCGCAACTCACTTCCTGATCTACCCTCAAACTGTGAGCGCCCTCTGTTGGCTAGTCACTCAGTCCTGGGTCACAGGGCTCTAAGTTCCAGAGATGCCTCCTTGCTTGCTAAACTATAAGTGTTTTTGTTTTGTTTTGACTCCTGCAGCCTCACACCTCATCAAACTGAGAATCTGAAAGTGAACGGAAACAGCTGCAGAATAACCAATTTAGTTGCCCTTGTCATTGAGCTTGAAGGCACTAGGGAGCAGGAAAGCCTCATCTTTCTTTTTGTGGACTTGGAACAAAATCAATAAGGACTTCCCCACTGAAATGATTATACAAAAGCTGCAAGATCATTTTTCAAAAATGGTCAATTCAGTTAATCCCCCTCACCAAATTACTAAGGATTTATTTGAAACTCTGGTTTAACTCACAAATTTTGTCCTTCCAAATATGGTTTCAGTTTAAGAAAAAGAAATTTTTATCCTGGGGCCTTCTTGAAATGGGGGTGGGCTAATTCCCTGTCCTACCAAAAGGCCCAGCTGCCCCAACCCATGCCTGATATCCTTTGGTAGATAAATGACAATTATCTTAATGGATACCAAGTCACTTTATTATGCCAGCTCCACTGCTCCTAGAGCAGCTGGCCACATATGACCCTTCAAGACACTTCCAGATTTCACGGTACTGACAGCCCAGTAGGATCACAGCAAATCTGATGGAAAAGTTCTACTCAGTGTGCTAAAACAATAACACAGAAGGTTCAATTAGCACCAGTCACCTCAGTATTTCCTTAGACAATGGCTTTAGTAACACCATTGTGAAACAACAATTTTCACAAATTTTCTTTTACTGAACTATTATTTTATAATTCAATTTTTTCCATTTGTGCCTGTTAAGGGGGCATGCTTGGAAGTAGGTGAATTATTGGGGACATTGATGAAGGAAAGGTCATATTGGTGTTGGGATTGGTGTTGAAAACCTGAAATAATTGTGTATGAATAGCTTTGTAAATCATGTAGTGTAAATATATTACACACATATATCAGGGTCTTTTGGTGCCTGTAATTTGCTCTTGAACTGATCTTCACCCTGAGCAGCATAGTTAAGTGAGCTGCGAGAGGTTCTTCTGCTCACTGCCTGAATGAATGGTTTACTCTGACCTACCCTTAGTGGGGTGAGGATGGCCTTCCCATTTTTCAACCTGCTCCCTCCCCAGGGGAAAACTTGATTGTTTGTTTTTGAGACATACCTGGGGATGCTCAAGTTTTTCTCATCAGACATTACTCCTGATGGGGACTGAGTTACCATATAGGCTGTCCAAGTTCCAACCAGGGTTATCTGCAAGCAAGGCATGCTTCAGCCAGATGTTCTTATTCTAGAAATTATTAGGTGGAGTACTAAATATAAATCCAGAAAAGGAGTAGTGTCTTTAACTTTTGTCATATATATAGTAGAATATTTATTTCTATGATAATCAATGAATACAAGGAGATTATCTTCTCTGGTAGGCAGAGGTCTTAATAATGTGACTCAAAGCTCAGGATAGTGCAAGAAGAGTTGAAGTCTAGTCTCAAACTTTTTGAAACTTCTGCAAAAAGGGAACCTCATACTTGTGTAGTAGTGGTATATTTTGAGAAAAGATTCCAATTTTGCACCAGTGTGAAAGAAAAAATATTTTTATTATGATAACAGTAAGCAAGCAATTCACCCTTTGTGAGGGCAGAATTTTGCAAATGAGCCTAGACTACCCCCACCTCCACTCCCAGGCAGAAAGTAACCATGGTGTGGGATAGCACAGTTTTGGAGACAAGAGTTTCCAAGAGGGCCCGGAGAGATAGCACAGCGGCGTTTGCCTTGCAAGCAGCCGATCCAGGACCAAAGGGGGTTGGTTCGAATCCCAGTGTCCCATATGGTCCCCCATGCCTGCCAGGAGCTATTTCTGAGCAGACAGCCAGGAGTAACCCCTGAGCACCGCCGGGTGTGGCCCAAAAACCAAAAAAAAAAAAAAAAAAAAAAAAAAAGAGTTTCCAAGAAAAGGAGAGAAATGGTAAACTGGTTACTAATGAGATTGATCCAAGGATTTCTACAAATATGTCTAAATATATCAACTAATTGTCAATTTCCCAACGTCTTCTAGGCAACAAGTAAGACTATCTAACTTAGTTCTGAGACCTCAAGAGAAAAAGAATATACTTTGTCCTTAGTATATAAATTCTATGAAGTAGGACAGTCAGAAGATATACAGGAAACAGACACAGATTCAAATACATTTACTTAAACACATTTTTGAAAAATAATGAGGCAGCTTCCAGGGCCTGTATAATAAATTTAATGATGTTAGTCTGATTCTGACTTTCAATTTCATCTCTCGCATTTTTCTGCTTATGGTAATAAAAAGACTTGATTTCTTTCAATTGATTCTCCATTTGAGTCTTACTCATTTGTTGCTTTATTGTATCCTCCAATCTTTTGATTCTCTCTTCATACTTCTTTATGATCTCATCTTTCTCTCTCTCAAATTCTGCTCTGTAATACTGTTGCTTCAACTGGACTTGTTTCTGAATTTCCTGCTCAGCCTTTTGAAACATCTCATTAGTGTAGCATGTCCCTCCATTCTCCTTCACCACCCCATCAACCAGGGCCACCAGCTGTGCCTGCTGGGCTTCTTGCTCAGCTCCTTTTGCCCTGTTGTTGAACAGACAGTAGCGATTACCAAACTTGCTTATCAGTTCTCGAAGAACAGGAGCTTCTTTTAAGTAATCTTGGAACTCTTGGCTGTCCAAGTCATCCTTACGACTGAATAAAAGAACCATATACTTCCTAGCTGTGTCCCCAAACATCTCCATCATCTTGTCTGTGGCCTTGTGGTCTTCCTTAGTGTAACGTCCCAGTGGGACCACCAAAAGAAAAGCGTGAGGGCCTGGAGAGGTCAAGAAGAGGCATTGGGCAATCTCCTTAGTGGTGTTTTCATCAGGCACCTCAGTGTCAAAAATGCCAGGAGTATCCACAACAACAAGTTCTCTTTCGTTCCACATGATTCTCCTTTTCTCGCAGTGCTTGGTGACAGACTTAGCTGCCAGACTAGAATGAAACTCAGTCTTCCCAAGGATGCTGTTCCCTGTTGCACTTTTTCCTGCTCCAGTCTTCCCCAGTAAGACTAGTCTCAGCTGTGAATCTTTGGAGCCTTGGTTTTCAGATTCTGGAACAGGAGAAACAATAAACAGCATTAGGATGGTCTATAGTTCCCACTTCCGAGATCCTGCCTGCTGGTGCCCTTTGCTTTATTCATGAAGCTTCTGTTCCCTAAATTTCTTTTGCTCCCATAGGAAGTCTCTGAGAAGTCCCGTGGAGATTCTTGCAGTGCACCTCTTGCAGCCTTTGGGGAACTTGGTTACTTGCTAATGCAGAAACTCTTAACTCTTAGAATAGATGTGTATGGATAGTCATAGCAGGTCAATCTTTTCAGTTTGCAGAACTAGTAATCTGTTGAATTATTTGGCTATTGTGATGCTTCCAGGAGAAAGCAAATTACTAGTTTTCACTAGGAACTCATTATTTTCAGGTTCTTCCCTTCTACTCTCTTCCCTCTAAACTAAAGATGAGAGCAACAACCAAAAAAGCTGACTAGCTGTTCTGTGACATTCTCATTCTAGGAACAAGGAGGCAAGTAAACCACATCCATGTAGGATTAATCAAGATATTATAATTGGGGGCCGGGAAGGTGGTGCTAGAGGTAAGGTGTCTGCCTTGCAAGCGCTAGCGTAGGATGGACCGTGGTTCGATCCCCCGGCGTCCCATATGGTCCCCCCCAAGCCAGGAGCGATTCCTGTGCTCATAGCCAGGAGTAACCCCTGAGCGTCAAACGGGTATGGCCTAAAAACAAAACAAAAAACCAAAACAAACAAGCAAACAAAAAATATCATAACTGCACTTCCTCTCAGCAGGTATGGTTACCAGCAGATATGGTCACCATGAGGAGAAAGCATTGAGGACTGAGGGAAATGCCAGAGCAGAACTAATGAGCAGAAAAGGAGATTCAACTGGTAATACCTGGCTCTTACTTGGATGGAGACTGGCTGGAAAATACAGAGCCCCCAGTCAACCCTCCACCCTCCAGCTTGGTTTGGGATTTCCCAGACCCTCTTACCGAGGGTGGCCCATTGATCACTGCTGTAATTTGAAGCCATCGTGGTTGGAATTCCTGTTGATAAGGAGATAGAAATATGTTATTTTTAAAGAAACAGAAGTCATTGGAAACTTCTTATCATTCAAGTTGCTTTTTCCCATAAACTTGCTACTTCAATTTTCACATCCTTCTACCCAATACTTATCCCTGCCAATTTTTAGTTTCAATTTTATATTATTCTGCTTTCTTTACACAAAAATGTTTCAAGTCCTTTCTTAGCTCTGGCTCTGTCTAATAGCCCTCTCTCTAGGCAGTGAAGTCTTGGTATGATTATTGTTTAAAGGGAGATTCTAATCTCAGAATTCCAAACAATTCTACCCCATTCTCTTCTCTGTTTAAGGATGTCATGGACATCTCTAACATAACTTAGCTGAACTGTACCCTTGGTTTGCCCCCCTAGCCTGTTTCTCTCTATTTAGTGAATGTCTTTACCATATAACCAGTGAATTCTGAAGAACATTCAAGTTTCCTTACTTACACTTAGTCCATTGCCACTTTGGTGATGGGAAAGAGCAGTAACTTTGTATATCAAAAGCATAAACATATGGAAGAGTGGTATAGATATATATCCAATCCACAGGTTCAACAATACTTAAAGCAGGACATTCAAACTGCCAGGAAATGTCAAAATGTGCCTGTCAAGATGGCATGCTTGGGGACAGGGAGACGGGAGGTAGCTTGGTGGAAGAAAATTGACATTGGTGTTAGGATTGGTGCTTAAATATGTATGTTTAAAATTCAAGTATAAATAACTTCATGATCCATTTTCTTTAATAAAATGACATTTTAAAATATAACAAAAAGTAAAAAGAATAAACATGAACTCAATTGTAACTGTGGTATCTTAAAGAAAGAACAATGTGTAGTTTTACTATAATTTTTCTCACATGGAGATATATATATCCGCTCTAATTTAAATCTTCATATAGTTAAAAAAGCAATGAATGTGCAACTTTAAATATATACAAACAAAAGTTATTTAATGGAGCAGGAGATACAGTGGGGGCATCCAAGGATAGAAATAGAATAACTATTCTAAAACTAAAAATAGATAGCTATTTCTAAAAATAGAAAAATAGGATACAAAAATAGGATTTTTTTTCATTATACATAGATTATATTTTTGAAACATGTATAAGGAGTTTACATGATTCTACAGGAAAAGTTAACTAGGATTCTGTAAAGCAAAAATAAATTAATCATCAAAACTAATTAAATTAAATGAGTGATTAATGAGCTACAATGGAAATTGGCTCAAGAATCTAAAAAACACATTTTTTTTTTTGCTTTTTGGGTCACACCCGGCAGTTCTCAGGGGTTACTCCTGGCTCTACGCTCAGAAATTGCTCCTGGCAGGCTCAGGGGACCATATGGAATGCTGGGATTTGAACCACTGACCTTCTGCATGCAAGGCAAACTCCCTACCTCCATGCTATCTCTCAGGCCCTAAAAAACACAATTATTTAAAGTATATCTCTTCATTGATCATAATCAATCTTAGCTTCCAACATCTTTCCTTACATATGTGTTAAAAGTCCACTAAAAACACACACAAACCCATCTGAACCTGGAAACCATGTGCATACTTTATGTCCAGATGGTTGTCTTCAAGCAGATTTTCCCCTCAAAAAATTAGGGCATTTAGGAGAAAGCTGTGACTTCATATTAGGTAGGGGAAGATAAGTTAACCATAGCTCATCATGCTTAGAATGATCTAGAAATCAAGGGTATTATACAATTTTTCTAACATCTTTCCAAAAGAATTCAGTAATAAACTTTAATAAGTGGCTCTGTATGGGCAAAGATAAGAAAAAATCGGCATTTATTGATAAGAATAATTTCAGTGACTGGTAAAATATCGAATCTCTGAACAATACTATCCTAATAATACTATTGTTTAAAAGGGACATAATTATTCCCATTGGAGTATGGTAGACAAATAAGCTACATTCTTATCATGAGCAAATGAAGAACGAAGCGTTTTTTAATGTAACTTGTGGGAGTAAAAAATGTTGTGGGAATCTTATTTTTAAATATAACTTGTGATATTGAAAAAATATTGTGATGATCTTTAGAGACTGATCCCATTGAAAATAGTCCAAACTACAACCCACAAATGCAGTTGAAACCATACACACAAATGCAGTCACCCATGTAAGCAATAGTCCAGTTCGATAGATTCACTCTGTTCTTAAAAGAAATGTAAATCAAGCAGTGAAAAGTTATGGGTATACCAGCCACACAGCTGAAACCTGGAAATCTTAGTAGGAGAGGAAGGCTAAGTCCTTGCTCTGCCAAAGTCAGGCCTGCTGCACCCATTACTTACAATCACTGTGTGGCCAATGGCCCAGCTTCACCACTCCTTTATTGTTTTCTGCATAGACACTAAAATCTGACCTAAATTCCAGGTATGCTGGTATTTGGGCTAACATCACCAGGACTTTTTTGGTAGTAAGTAAGGGCACCTTCCCCCCACCTACTTATATTTCTGAAAGCTTTGGCTGCTAAAATAACATCCCACAAAAGCCTCAGTATCAGCAATAGTGCAAAGAATTCCTGAACTGCATGGACAATTTCAATATTTTTATTACTGTCATCCCAGTAAGAACACACAAATGTAGACACCAATGTGTATCTGAAGCAACCTAGTGTTCAGAAACAAAAGAAGTAATAGAAAGACAAACTAGCAACAAGATCTTATTAAACCTCTGACAATGACTTAATGACCTCTTTGTGAGATACAAGAATTTTCACACATTTTCTTGTTCTCTTTTTCCTTTCTTTGACTTTTTTTCCTCTTTAATAATTTTACCTACATGTTTTATGATAAACTATGTCAATTATGTGGTACATGGTCTTTAAATAAAATTATTTATATTTAAAAAAGCTAGGATGTAGAATATCATAATTTGTGATTTAAAGTAATCAAGAAAAGTCAGGTAAGACATCTACATTACAAAGACTAGCACAGATTTTGTGCTTTTGATGGCAGTTACAACTATTCCTGCAAAGTTCTCCCAATAGAAAACAGCTCAATTTTAAGCTCTGAATAGATATAAATCCACATAAATATGTGGATACCTGAATAACATACTTTATGACATCTTGAAAATACAACGAAGAAAAGACCTGTTTATTTCTATAAAACTGAAGACCTTCCCTTTATTAAACAAGAAAGATCAGCAAAAAGCAACAAAGGAGAAACCAAGACGAGAGATGGCAAAAAGCAAAAAAATAAAAACAAAAACAAAAAACAAAAACAAAACAAAACAAAAAGGTATCAGAGAATGATAAATACGGTTTTGACTTCGAACATAAAGGCACTAGTAATCTTTTAAGTGATGATTGTATTTTCAAGTCTAATTATATTAACACGTATTTGTTATTCTTAGAGTTCCTGTTCTATTCTTTTCATCTTAAAATAGGATTTAATGTCTTTCCTCAGTACAAACAGTTGTGGAGTGTCTGCTGGGTATCCTGACAAACATTTTTGTACTTTATTATATTGATTTTTTAAAATAAATCTACAGGAGAACTAACTCCAGTTCTCTCACTTTTTATTTATTTGTTTGTTTGTTTAGGGTGGAAGGAACACACAGTGATACTCAGGGCTTACTTCTTGGCTCTCTGCTCAGAGATCAATCCTGATAGGTTTGGGAACCATATGGAATGTCAAGCATTTAAACCAGGGTCAGATACATGAAGTCAATGCCTTACCTACTGAACTATCTCTGCAGCCCTGTTCTAAGTTTTAAATAAGGAAACTTTGTAGCACCAGAGAGATAGTTCAAAGTTGTGACCTATATGCCTTGCATACACAGGTCTCAGCCCCTGATTACTTTTTAGTTTTTCCTTCTAGCTCCACTAAGAATCTCATCTCAACAATAAAAAAACAACCAGCAGCTGCAAAATATTAGTGTGGTCAAAAGTGCTGAGAACCTTTCCCATGATCTCTGCACTAATAAGTAATGGGAAGAGAAAGATCAGCTTACCAGTCTGTCCACTCAGTCACATTAGTCATTGGCCACTGCATACTACTACCTCTTCCATCGTTGATTCTACATGTAATTTATATTCCAGAGGTAGACCAAGAGAAAACAGGAAACCAGTCCACTTCCTTTCCGGAAGAAAGAACTGATTGGTGGCAAGCTTGTCATTAGGGAATGTAAGGAGGAACTTCTCACAAATGCAGTTTCCTTAATATAAATATAATCCTTCCATATAGCACTCCACAGCCCCTTTTCCCAGATGTAACACTCTGTGAGATGGTGAGGGAGTGTAGAGGGGGAATCTCAAGTATGTTCTTCTGTTGAATGGGGTCAAGAACTCTGCAACAGGATCTGAATTTCCGCTATATTGGTGACTTGGGTCAACATGTTCATTGAGATTTTTGGTGTGTGTGTGTGTGTGTGTGTGTGTGTGTGTGTGTGTGTGTGTGTGTGTGTGTGTGTGTGTGTGAATCGTGTCTTCAATTGGATCAAGTTGCAGTGCAGTAAAAATCTGTCTAGTTAAACCTAAGCCCATCAACAAGTTAATCAGTCCCTTTCTTCTCTCCTTTCCTTCACTTTTGGGAGCTGAAACAGGACCCAGTCCCTTCTCAGAAGAAACCCACCCTCCATGTAATCTCCCTAAATCTTGTTGACCCCACAGTTTTACCGCGCTGGGTCGTTTTTTCAATCAACTCACCTTCTTTTGAGTGAGTTGCTGAATTCTTAAATTTTCTCCGAAGAAGAAGCTGTTTGATTTGGTTCTATTGTTTTAACTGTAGAAAGATGTTTGCACCCTCTGAAATATCTGAAGCAGGAAGTTTAGATTGGGTGGAGCCACAAGCTGAACTATTGACTGTTAAAGAGACAGAAACATCTTGCCATGATTTGATGGGTGTTTCAATTTTGCCAAATTTACATGTTTCCTGCCATACAACTGTCTCTGTTCTTTGGTCGCACTTATTGAAGAACCTTTTAAAATGATCTAATTCCAATGCCATCTAGTCATATTTTGTATTTCCCATAGAGAAATGCAATTTCAAAATCTAATGGAAAACAAACAAACCCGGAACTGGATACACTAAACAGTTGTTACTTTAAGAAGATTCTTATGGGCCCAAGTATAATGGTTTCCTTGCACATGGCTGGCCTAGATTCTATCCCCAACTCCTGAGAGCAGAGGCAAGAGAAAGCTCTGAGTATTGTAGTGGGACACAAAACCAACCAACCAACCAACCAACCAAAAAAAAAAAAAAACAAAAAAAATATTTCTTTTTTTTTTAAATTTATTTAAACACCTTAATTACATACATGATTGTGTTTGGGTTTCAGTCATGTAAAGAACACCACCCATCACCAGTGCAACATTCCCATCACCAATGTCCCAAGTCTCCCTCCTCCCCACCGGACCCCCGCCTGTACTCTAGACAGGCTCTCCATTTTCCTCATACATTCTCGTTATTAGGACAGTTCAAAATGAGGTTATTTCCCTAACTAAACTCATCACTCTTTGTGGTGACCTTCCTGAGGTGAGCTGGAACTTCAAGCTCTTTTCTCTTTTGTGTCTGAAAATTATTATTACAAGGGTGTCTTTCATTTTTCTTAAAACCCATAGATGAGTGAGACCATTCTGCGTTTTTCTCTCTCTCTCTGACTTATTTCACTCAGCATAATAGATTCCGTGTACATCCATGTATAGGAAAATTTCATGACTTCATCTCTCCTGACAGCTGCATAATATTCCATTGTGTATATGTACCACCGTTTCTTTAGCCATTCGTCTGTTGAAGGGCATCTTCGTTGTTTCCAGAGTCTTGCTATGGTAAATAGTGCTGCAATGAATATAGGCGTAAGGAAGGGAATTTTGTATTGTATTTTTGTGTTCCTAGGGTATATTCCTAGGAGAGGTATAGCTGAATCATATGGGAGCTCGATTTTCAGTTTTTGGAGGAATCTCCATATCGCTTTCCATAAAGGTTGAACTAGACGGCATTCCCACCAGCAGTGGATAAGAGTTCCTTTTTCTCCACATCCCCGCCAACACTGATTATTCTCATTCTTTGTGATGTGTGCCATTCTCTGGGGTGTGAGGTGGTATCTCATCGTTGTTTTGATTTGCATCTCCCTGATGATTAGTGATGTGAAACATTTTTTCATGTGTCTTTTGGCCATGTGTATTTCTTCTTTGTCAAAGTGTCTGTTCATTTCTTCTCCCCATTTTTTGATGGGGTTAGATGTTTTTTTCTTGTAAAGTTCTGTTAGTGACTTGTATATTTTGGAGATTAGCCCCTTATCTGATGGGTATTGGGTGAATAGTTTCTCCTACTCAGTGGGTGGCTCTTGTATCCTGGGCACTATTTCCTTTGAGGTGCAGAAGCTTCTCAGCTTAATATATTCCCATGTGTTAATCTCTACTTTCACTTGCTTGGAGAGTGCAGTTTCCTCCTTGAAGATGCCTGTAATGTCCTGAGTGTTTTGCCTATGTGCTGTTCTATATATCTTATGGTTTTGGGGCTGATATCGAGGTCTTTAATCCATTTGGATTTTACCTTCGTACATGATGTTAGCTGGGGGTCTAAGTTCAATTTTTTGCAAGTGGCTATCCAATTGTGCCAACACCACTTGTTGAAGAGGCTTTCCCTGCTCCATTTAGGATTTCCTGCTCCTTTATCAAAAATTAGGTGATTGTATGTCTGGGGAACATTTTCTGAGTATTCAAGCCTATTCCACTGATCTGAGGACCTGTCCTTATTCCAATACCATGCTGTTTTGATAACTATTGCTTTGTAGTACAGTTTAAAGTTGGGGAAAGTAATTCCTCCCATATTCTTTTTCCCAATGATTGCTTTAGCTATTCGAGGGTGTTTATTGTTCCAAATGAATTTCAAAAGTGATCCACTTCTTTGAAGAACGTCATGGGTATCTTTAGAGGGATGGCATTAAATCTGTATAATGCCTTGGGGAGTATTGCCATTTTGATGATGTTAATCCTGCCAATCCATGAGCAGGGTATGTGTTTCCATTTCCGTGTGTCCTCTCTTATTTCTTGGAGCAGAGTTTTATAGTTTTCTTTGTATAGGTCCTTCACATTTTTAGTCAAGTTGATTCCAAGATATTTGAGTTTGTGTGGCACTATTGTGAATGGGGTTGTTTTCTTAATGTCCATTTCTTCCTTATTACTATTGGTGTATAGAAAGGCCATTGATTTTTGTGTGTTAATTTTGTAGCCTGCCAACTTGCTATATGAGTCTATTGTTTCTAGAAGCTTTTTGATAGAGTCTTTAGGGTTGTCTAAGTAGAGTATCATGTCATCTGCAAACAATGAGAGCTTGACTTCTTCCTTTCCTATCTGGATTCCCTTGATATCCTTTTCTTGCCTAATCGCTATAGCAAGTACTTCCAGTGCTATGTTGAATAGGAGTGGTGAGAGAGGACAGCCTTGTCTTGTGCCAGAATTTAGAGGGAAGGCTTTTAGTTTTTCTCCATTGAGGATAATATTTGCCACTGGCTTGTGGTAGATGGCCTTCACTATATTGAGAAAGGTCCCCTCCATTCCCATCTTGCTGAGAGTTTTGATCAAGAATGGGTGTTGGACCTTATCAAATGCTTTCTCTGCATCTATTGATATGATCATGTGGTTTTTATTTTTCTTGTTATTGATGTTGTGTATGATGTTGATAGATTTACGGATGTTAAACCAGCCTTGCATTCTTGGGATGAAACCTACTTGATCGTAGTGGATGATCTTCTTAACGAGGCATTGAATCCTATTTGCCAGAATTTTGTTGAGGATCTTTGCATCTGCATTCATCAGCGATATTGGTCTGTAATTTTCTTTTTTTGTAGCATCTCTGTCTGGTTTAGGTATCAAGGTGATGTTGGCTTCATAAAAGCTATTTGGAAGTGTTTCTGTTTGTTCAATTTCATGAAAGAGTCTTGCCAAGATTGGCAGTAGTTCCTCTTGGAAAGTTTGATAGAATTCACTAATGAATCCATCTGGACCTGGGCTTTTGTTTTTCGGCAGACATTTGATTACTGTTTTAATTTCATCAATGGTGATGGGGGTGTTTAGATATGCTACATCCTCTTCCTTCAACCGTGGAAGATTATAAGAGTCCAAGAATTTATCCATTTCTTCCAGGTTCTCATTTTTAGTGGCGTACAGTTTCTCAAAGTAGTTTCTGATTACCCTTTGAATCTCTGTCATATCAGTAGTGATCTCTCCTTTTTCATTCCTGATACGAGTTATCAAGTTTCTCTCTCTCTCTTTCTTTGTTAGGTTTGCCAGTGGTCTATCAATCTTGTTTATTTTTTCAAAGAACCAACTTCTGCTTTCGTTGATCTATCAGATTGTTTTTTGGGTTTCCACTTCGTTGATTTCTGCTCTCAGCTTTGTTATTTCCTTCTGTCTTCCTATTCTTGGGTCCTTTTGTTGAGCATTTTTTAGTTCTATTAGCTGTGTCATTAAGCTACTCAGGTAAGCTCCTTCTTCCTTTCTGATGTGTGCTTGCAAAGCTATAAATTTTCCTCTCAGTACTGCTTTTGCTGTTCCCATAAGTTCTGATAGTTTGTGTCTTTATTGTCATTTGTTTCCAGGAACCTTTTGATTTCCTCCTTGATTTCATCTCGGACCCACTGGTTATTGAGCATGAGGCTGTTTAACTTCCAGTGTTAAAGTGTTTCTTCTGAGTCCCTTTGGAGTTCACAAATAATTTCAGAGCCTTGTGGTCAGCGAAGGTAGTCTGCAAAATTTCTATCCTCTTGATCTTATGGAGGTATGTTTTATGTGCCAGCATGTAGTCTATCCTGGAGAATGTCCCATGTACATTGGAGAAGAATGTGTATCCAGGTTTCTGGGGATGGAGTGTCCTATATATATCCACTAGGCCTCTTTCTTCCATTTCTCTCCTCAGGTCTAGTATATTCTTGTTGGGTTTCAGTCTGGTTGACCTATCCAGTGTTGACAAAGCCGTGTTAAGGTCCCTCACAATTATTGTGTTGTTGTTGATATTATTTTTCAGATTTGTTAACAGTTGTATTAAATATTTTGCTGGCCCCTCATTCGGTGCATATATGTTTAGGAGAGTGAATTCTTCCTGCTCTATGTACACCTTGATTAATATAAAATGTCCGTCTTTGTCCCTTACAACCTTCCTGAGTATAAAGTTTGCATTATCTGATATTAGTATGGCCACTCCAGCTTTTTGATGGGTGTTGTTTGCTTGGATAATTTTTCTCCAGCCTTTTATTTTGAGTCTATGTTTGTTCTGACTATTCAGGTGCGTTTCTTGTAGGCAGCAGAAGGTTGGATTGCGTTTTTTGATCCATTTAGCCACTCTGTGTCTCTTAACTGGTGCATTTAGTCCATTGACGTTGAGAGAAAGAATTGTCCTGGGATTTAATGCCACCTTTATATCGAAATTTGGTGTGTCTTTTGGGTAGTCTTGTCTTAGATTAGGTCTTACAGTTTTTCTCTTAAGACTGACTTTGTGTCTGTGAAGTTTCTGAGCTGTTTTTTGTCTGTGAAACCATGTATTCTTCCGTCAAACCGGAATGTGAGTTTTGCTGGGTATAGTATTCTGGGTGAAGCATTCATTTCATTCAGTCTTGTCACAATATCCCACCACTGCTTTCTGGCATTGAGTGTTTCTGGTGACAGGTCTGCTGTAAATCTCAGGGAAGCTTGCTTGAACATGATTTCCCCTTTTGATCTTGCTGTTTTCAGAATTCTGTCTCTATCTGTGGGATTTGTCATTGTGACTAGGATGTGTCTTGGGGTGGTTTTTCTGGGGTCTCTTTTGGTTGGTACTCTTCGGGCATGCAGGATTTGATCACATAGATTCTTTAGCTCTGGAAGTTTCTCTTTAATGATGTTCTTGACCGTTCATTCTTCCTGGAAATTTTCTTCCTTGGTCTCTGGGACTCCAATGATTCTTAAGTTGTTTCTGTTGATCTTATCATAGACTTCTATTTTCATCTGTTCCCATTCTTTGACTAATTTTTCCATTGTCTGCTCATTTGCTTTAAGTTTTTTATCCAATCTCTCCTGCTGTATGGAATTGTTATGTATCTCATCTTCCACAGCACCAAGTCTATTCTCAGCTTCTGATACCCTGTCCCAGAGCTTATCCATTTTGTCATTCACTTCGTTTACTGACTTTTTCAGTCCTGTTAGTTGACATTTTATTTCAGTTTGGAGTTTTGTGATTTCTGTCTGCATATTTTCTTGGTTCTTATTAGTGTTCTGTTCAACTCGATCCATGTTTTCTTTGAGTTCTTCGAGCATCTTCCATATTGCTAGTCTAAAGTCCTTATCTGAGAGGTTGATTAGTTGGTTGGTCATTATCTGGTCCTCAGAATTGTCATCTTCATTCTCTATGTCTGATGCTGGCCTGCGTTGTTTCCCCATTGTCACACTTGTATTGTGGGTTTTTCTACGTGTTGTGGTGGTATTCATTGTCTATATGATGCAGGCAGCACACTCCTCTGGCTCCTCCCTTTCTGGATGGGCTGACTTGCCTCTAAGGGAGGGGAGTCCTCCGTGGATGAAGCCTCACACTGGGTCAAATCTTAGGCCCGAGCATGCAACAGAGAAGACAGTCCGGAGAGAAATGTTTGCTTCTGTGATATAGCACCGTTCTTAGTGTAATTTTTCCTTCTTGTTGCAATGGTGTTCTTTCCTTAGAAAGAGTGCAGGGCCGCGTAGCGAAGCGGAGTGGCCGTGCTCCGCTGGAGCCTCTTTTTGCCCCACTCGCAAGAGTTTAACGCAAGAGGACAGTAGACAGACATAGACAGGTCACACTCACAGTTTTTCACAGTTTGGCCCCACTGGGCCGGTGTACTTTCGTGGATTTTCCCCAACTGGTGTCACACACAGGGAGCCAGCTTTTGCCCCAAAAAATATTTCAAGAAGGCAATGTTTAATTAATACTCAACTATCTTCATCCTGAACCAGTGTAACGGCCCAATGTTTTCAGAGTTCTTTTAGTGAAAAATTAAACTTTGTGACAATTATAATAGAATAAAATCTAGCAGAGTGGTCATTAGTTACCATAGAACTAAATAAAGTATGTTAGGAAATTTTATTGAGATTTTTTTTGGACAGTATTTGTTTCTGTCTATTTTTATAGACCTATGGGATAGTTTGATGTCTTTCTCTCTAAAGTATCTTAGTCCATAATTTTGTGTGCAATATATTTATAAACTAACAAAGTATTTTAAATGCTTTCTAATGTTCATTTGGTACATGATTCAAAATCTTATTCTTCTATTGAGTCTTTTATTGTGACAAAATATAATTTACATAGATTCAATAAAACATGTAGATATTTTTTTTTTGTGGTTTTTGGGTCACACCCAACAGTGCTCCTGGCTTTATGCTCAGAAATTGCTCCTGGCAGGAATTGAACCAATGACCTTCTGCATGAAAGGCAAACGCCTTATCTCCATGCTATCTCTCTGGCCGCACATGTAGCTATTTTAATGAAAATATAATTGGAAAAACAAATTTTGATCCAAGACCAAATTTAGAATGTAACATTTGATTTATTTCCATTTACTCAGGTGTAAATAGATAATCACTGAGGGTAATGGTTGATGTTACATGTGGGTATACATATATACACAGCTTCTCACATTCAAAAATATTCTAGTTATCCCTTGTATTTTCAGGATTCCTCTCTCTCTTATATGTAAGTATATCCTGACTGTTCATGTACCTTAGAAAATTTTAGAGATATCAAGAATAGATTTATAGGTGATATAAAATTTTTATATTTTATTTAAACAGCTTGATTACATCATGATTGTGTTTGGGTTTCAGTCATGTAAAGAACACCACCCATCACCAGTGCAACATTCCCATCACCAATGTCCCAAATCTCCCTCCTCCTCACCCAACCCCTGCCTGTACTCTAGACAGGCTTTCTATTTCCCTCATACATTCTCAGTATTAGGATAGTTTAAAATGTAGTTATTTCTGTAACTAAACTCATCACTCTTTGTGGTGAGCTTCATAAGGTGAGCTGTAACCTCCAGCCCTTCTCTCTTTTGTATCTGAAAATTATTATTGCAAGAATGTCTTTCATTTTTCTTAAAACCCATAGATGAGTGAGACCATTCTGCATTTTTTTCTCTCTCTTTCTCTCTGACTTATTTCACTCAGCATAATAGATTCCATGTACATCCATGTATAGAAAAATTTCATGACTTCATCTCTCCTGACAGCTGCACAATATTCCATTGTTTATATGTACCACAGTTTCTTTAGCCATTCATCTATTGAAGGGCATCTTGGTTGTTTCCAGAGTCTTGCTATGGTAAATAGTGCTGCAATGAATATAGGTGTAAGGAAGGGAATTTTGTATTGTATTTTTGTGTTCCTAGGATATATTCCTAGGAGTGATATAGCTGGATCATATGGGAGCTCGATTTCCAGTTTTTGGAGGAATCTCCATATCGTTTTTAATAAAGGTTGAACTAGACAACATTCCCACCAGCAGGATTTGATCACATATATTCTTTAGCTCTGGAAGTTTCTCTTTAATGATGTTCTTGACCGTTGATTCTTCCTGGAAATTTTCTTCCTGGGTCTCTGGGACTCCAATGATTCTTAAGTTCTTTCTGTTGAGCTTATCATAGACTTCTATTTTCATCTGTTTCCATTCTTTGACTAATTTTTCCATTCTCTGTTCACTTGCTTTAAGTTTTTTTTAATCTCTCCCACTCTATGGAGTTGTTATTTATCTCATCTTCCACAGCACCAATTCTATTCTCAGGTTCTGTTAGCCTGTTGGTGAGTGTATCCATTTTGTCATTCAATTAATTCACTGAGTTTTTCCAGCCTGTTATTTGACCTTCTATTTCAGTTTGGAGTTTTGTGATTGTTGTCTTTATATTTTCTTGGTTCTTGTTAGTGTTCTGTTCAACTCGATACATGGTTTCTTTGAGTTCTTTGAGCATCTTCCATATTTCTTGTCTAAACTCCTTATCTGAGAGATTGATTAGTTGGTTGGCCTTTTTTCTGATCATCAGAGTTGTCATCTTCATTCTCTATGTCTGATGCTGGCCTGTGTTGTTTCCCCATTGTCACACTTGTATTGTGGGTTTTTCTACATGTTGTGTTGGTACTGTTCATGGCCACTCTCCTCTGGCTCTGCCCTTTCTGGGTGGGTCGACTTGCCTCCAAGGAAGGGGAGCCCTCTGTGAATGAAGCCTCACACAGGATCAAATCTTAGGCCCGAGCATGCAGCAGAGAAGACAGTCCGGGAAGAAATGCTGGGCTTCAGTGATCCAGCTCAGTTCTTAGTGTGATTTTTTCTTCTTGTTGCAGTGGCATTCTTTTCTTAGAAAGAGTGCATGGCTGCATAGCACTCCCAAGAGGTTTAGGAGACAGGACAGGAGACAACCATACACAGGCAGCACTCACAGTTTCTCACAGTTGGGCCCCACTGGGCCGGCGTTGATTTTCCCAGCCTGACGTTACAAACAGGGGACCTGCCTTCTGGGAAGTACTGCTTATAGCCAGTTTTCACTTTAGGAAGCAGTTCCTTGGCGCTCCGGTCCCTTGAATGAGCCTCTGGGAGAGCAAATTTTCTGCAGCCTTTTCGGCCCACTCCCAAGAGGTTTAGGAGACAGGACAGGAGACAAACACACACAGGCAGCACTCACAGTTTCTCACCATTGTGCCCCACTGGGCCAGCATAGATTTTCCCAGCGTGATATAAAATTTATTAAAATAGTGTTTGGATCTTCATTTTCTTTTTTCTCTTTTTTAAAAATAATATCTTTATTTAAGCACTGCAATTACAAATATGTTTGTAGTTTATTTCAGTTATAAAAAGAACACCCCCCCTTCACCAATGCAACCTTCCCACAACCCATGCCCCCCATTTGCCTCCTCCCCCACCCACTGCCTGTATTCAAGACAGGCATTCTACTTCTCTCACTCACTACCATTGTCATGATAGTTGATAGTGCAGTTACTTCTCTAACTGGATTCACCACTCTTTGTGGTAAGTTTCATATCATGAGCCGGTCCTTCTAGCCCTCATCTCTATTGTCTCATTACAATATCTTTTATTTTTCTTAAATCCCACAACACGTGAGACTATACTGTGTCTATCTTTTTTCTTCTGACTTATTTCACTCAGCATAATAGTTTCCACAGCCGTGCATATCCAGGAAAATTTCATGATTTTATTTTTCCTGACAGCTGCATAGTATTTCATTGTGTATATCTACTACAGTTTCTTTATCCTTTTTTGTATATTTTATTTAAACAGCTTGATTACAAATATGATTGTAGTTGGTTTTCAGTCATGCAAAGAACACCCCCCCTTCACCAGTGCAACATTCCCACCACCAATGTCCCAAATCTCGCTCCTTCCCACCCCACCCCCACCTGTACTCCAGACAGGCTTCTACTTCCCTCATTCATTCACATTGTTATGATAGTTCTCAATGTAGTTCCAATGACACTCATCACTTTGTGGTGAGCTTCATGTCGTGAGCTGGACCTTCCAGCCCTCCTCTCTTTTGTTTCTGAGGATTATTGCAAAAATATCTTTCATTTTTCTTAAAACCCATAGATGAGTGAGACTATTCTGCGTCTATCTCTCTCCCTCTGACTTATTTCACTCAGCCTAATAGATTCCATGTACATCCATGGATAGGAAAATTTCATGACTTCATCTCTCCTGATGGCTGCATAATATTCCATTGTGTATATGTACCATAGCTTCTTTAGCTATTCATCTGTTGAAGGGCATCTAGGTTGTTTCCAGAGTCTGGCTATTGTAAATAGTACTGCAACGAATATAGGTGTGAGGAAGGAATTTTTGTATTGTCTTTTTATGTTCCTAGGGTATACCTAGGATACCACACTTTCTTTAGCTACTCATCTGTTGTCAGACATCTGGATTGTTTCCAGATTCTGGCTATTGTAAAGAGTGCTTCAATGAATATAGGTATGCAGAAAGCATTTTTGTATTGTGTTTTTGTGTTCCTAGCATATATCCCTAAGAGTGGTATAGCTGGTTCATATGGAAGCTCACTTTCCAGTTTTTTGAGGAATCTTTATGTTGTTTTCTATAAAGGCTGTACTAGACAGCTTTCCCACCAGCAGTGAATAGAGTTCCTTTCTATCCATATTCCCTACAGTAATGATTCTTCGTGTGTGTGTGTGTGTGTGTGTGTGAGTGTGTGTGTGTGTGTGCATGATGTGTGCAAGTCTCTTTGGTGTGAGATGGTACCTCATTGCTATTTTAATTTGCATCTCCATCATTATTAGTGATGTGGAACATTTTTCATGTGCCTTTTGTTCATTTGTATTTCTTCTTTAAGGAAGTATCTATTCATTTTATTTGATAAAGTTAGACATATATTTCTTGTTAAATTCTGTTAGTACCTTTTATACCTTAAATATTAGCCCCTTTATCTGATGGGTATTGGGTAAATGATTTCTCTTATTCTGTGGGTGGTATTTGTATCTTAGTCACTATTTCTTTTGAGGTGCAGAAGCTTTTGAGTTTTAATATAGTCCCATTGGTTTATCTCTGCTTCCACTTGTTTGGAGAGTGCTGTCTCCTCCTTGAAGATACCTTTAGTTTCAATGGCATGGAGTATTTTACCTATGTTTCATATATGATAAATCATATACTTTATGATTTTGAGTCTGATCAAGGTCTTTGTTTTTTTTAAATAATGGAATGTACCTACTATGTCAGCTACTTTTCTTAGTAGTATGGATCAGCTATTCTATGAGTTTGATTCTTTTTTTTATTAATATCTTTATAATATCTTGAGTACAAATATGACTGTAGTTAGGTTTTAGTCATGTAAAGATCACCCCCCTTCACCGGTGCAACATTCCCACCACCAATGATCCAAATCTCCCTCCTCACCACACCACCCCTACCTGTACTCTAGACAGACTTTCCACTTCCCTCATTCATTCACATGTAATAATAGTTCTCAGTTATTTCTCTAACTCCACTCACCACTCTTTGTGGTGAGCTTCATGTCATGAGCTGGACCTTCCAGCCCTCCTCTCTTTGTCTCTGAGGATTATTGCAAAAATGTCTTTTATTTTTCTTAAAACTCATAAATGAATGAGACTATTCTGCATCTATCTCTCTCCCTATGACTTATTTCACTCAGCCTAATAGATTCCATGTACATCCATGGATAGGAAAATTTCATGACTTCACCTCTCCTGATGGCTGCATGATAATCCGTTGTGTATATGTACCACAGCTTCTCTATTCATTCATCTGTTGAAGGACATCTAGGTTGTTTCCAGAGTATGGTTATTGTAGATATTGCTGCAATGAATATAGGTGTGAGGAAGGGATTTTTGTATTGTATTTTTGGTTCCTAGGGTATATCCCTAGGAGTGGTATAGCTGGATCGTATGGGAGCTTAATTTCCAGGTTTTGGAGGAATCTCCATATTGATTTCCATAAAGGTTGGACTAGACGGCATTCCTACCAGCACTGAATAAGAGTTCCTTTCTCTCCACATCCCTACCAGCACTGCTTGTTCTTATTTGTGATGTGTGCCAATCTCAGTGGTGTGAGATGGTACCTCATAGTTGTTTTGACTTGCACCTCCCTGATGATTAGTGATGTGGAGCATTTTTTTTTTTCATGTGCCTTTTGGCCATCTGTATTTCTTCTTTATCAAAGTGTCCATTTTTCTCCCCATTTTTGATGGGATTAAATTTTTTTCTTGTAAAGTTCTGTCAGTCCCTTGTGTATTTTGGATATCAGCCCCTTATCTAATGGGTATTGGATGAATAGTTTCTGTCACTTAGTGTGTGGCTCTTGTATCCTAGGCACTATTTCTTTTGAGGTGTAGAAGCTTCTCTGCTTAATATATTCCCGTCTGTTTATCTCTGCTTCCATTCTTTGGAGAGTGCTGTTTCCTCCTTAAAGATGCCTTTAGTCTCAATGTCATTGAGTGTTTTGCATACATGTTGTTCTATATACCTTATGGTTTCAGGTCTGATACCAAGGTCTTTAATCCTTTTGGATTTTACCTTTGTATGTGGTGTTAGCTAGGAGTCTTAGTTTGCTTTTTTGCAAGTGGCTAACCAGTTTTGCCAATACCACTATTGAAAAGGCTTTTCTTGCTCCATTTAGGACTTCTTGCTCCTTTATAAAAATTAGATGATTGTATATCTGGGGAACATTTTCTGAGTAATCAACCCTATTCCACTGATCTGAGGGTCTGTCTTTATTCCAATAACATGCTGTTTTGATAACTATTGCTTTGTAGTACAGTTTACAGTTGGGGAAAGTAATGCCTCCTATATTTATTTTCTAAAGGAGTGTTTTAGCTATTCGAGTGTGTTTATTGTTCCAAATGAATTTCAGAAGTGTTTGATCCACTTTATGGGTATCTGTAGAGAAATTGCATTAAATCTGCTTTGGGGAGTATTGCCATTTTAATGATGTTAATCCTGCCAATCCATGAGCAGGGTATGTGTTTCCATTTCCATGTGTCCTCTCTTATTTCCTGAAGAAATTATTATATTTTATATATTATATATTATTATATATTATAGTATAGTTTTTTTTGTATAGGTCCTTCATGTCTTCACATCTTTGGTCAAGTTGACTCCAAGATATTTGAGTTTGTGTGGCACTAACGTGAATGGGGTTGTTTTCTTAATGTTCATTTCTTCCCTATCTCTATTGGTGTACAAAAAGGCTATTGATTTTTGTGTGTTAATTTTGTAGCCTGCCACCTTGCTATATGAATCTATTATTTCTAGAAGCTTTTTGGTAGAGTCTAAGTAGAGTATCATTTCATCTGCAAACAGTGAGAGTTTGACTTCATCCTTTCCTATTTGGATTCCCTTGGTAGATTCTTCTTGCCTTATCGCTATACCAAATACTTCCAGTCCTATGTTGAAGAGGATTGATGAGAGAGTACAGCCTTGTCTTGTACCAGAATTTAGTGGAAAGGCTTTTAGTTTTTTTCCATTGAGGATGATATTTGCCATTGGCTTGTGGTAGATGGCCTAAACTACATTTTTTTGTAAAATTCTGTCAGTACCTTGTATATTTTGGATATTAGTCCTTTATCTGATGGGTATTGGGTGAATAATTTCTCCCACTCAGTGGGTAGCTTTTGTATTTTGGGTACTATCTCCTTTGAGGTGCCAAAGATCCTCAGCTTAATATAGTCCCATCTGTTTATCTCTGCTTTTCTATGTTGAAGTAGAGTGGTGAGAGAGGACAGCCTTGTCTTGTACCAGAATTTAGAGGAAAGGTTTTTAGTTTTTCTCCATTGAGGATAATATTTGTTATTGGCTTGTGGTAGATGGCCTTAATTATATTGAGATAGGTTCCTTTCATTATCATCTTATTTTTAATTTTTTTATTTTGAATTATGAGAACAAAAGATGCAAAGAAACAGAACAAGGTAAAGTTACAGTGGAAGGACAATCACCCATAACATAATTCTCAGAAGAAGTCCCCTTGCTGATATCTTAACTTTGAACTTTCAGCCAAAGAACGTTAAGATAAAATAAAACAGAATCCATGTGCGATTATTTTGTCCCTCGAGTCCCCAGTTTGTAGCACATTATAATTCTTAACAGCACACAAGGCGGGGCCGGGCAGTGGCGCTAGAGGTAAGGTGCCTGCCTTGCCTGCGCTAGCCTAGGACGGACCAAGGTTCAATCCCCCGGCGTCCCATATGGTCCCCCAAGCCAGGAGCGACTTCTGAGCGCATAGCCAGGAGGAATCCCTGAGCGTCACCGGGTGTGGCCCAAAAACAAAACAAAACAAAAACAAACAAACAAACAAAAAAAAAACAGCACACAAGGCAGTTAAAGCCATCAAACTTACATAACTCCTTTAACATTAGAGGCATAGTATTTTTTTACATTTCCATGTACATGAATATTAGCTTAAGTTAACCTCAAATTTTAAGTGTGTGCGTTTTAAGGATTAGAGTCAAAGGAGCACAGTAAAAACGTTGTTAGAGTGGCAATTGTTGTTTGCATACGCCCACCAAAATATGAGAGGCATGGAAAGGAATAACCTTGGCCTAAATACAAAGAGATCCTACCCTTGAAGTTTCCTGGCATAAGACCAGCTCTAGGCCTCAGGCAAGTTATCCTTCGATCCAAGACATTGTCCGTAGCGCCAACACACTTATCACACAGTCTCTGTTGTTGGTATCATGTTTCTGTATTAAAGATTCTGGAATCTGCATGTCCTACATTGAAGTCATGATGTGGAGTGCCTTCTCGTTTCACCTCACCATGAAAGGGCAATGCAGAAAGCCCTTTCCTGTAAGCAGGTTGTTGTTGTTAAGTCTTCTCAGTGTTAAGGGAAGTCTCTTTTGAGCAGGTCGATGTCTGAGCAGTGGTAGGGT
This sequence comes from Suncus etruscus, assembly GCF_024139225.1. Classification (NCBI taxonomy): domain Eukaryota; kingdom Metazoa; phylum Chordata; class Mammalia; order Eulipotyphla; family Soricidae; genus Suncus; species Suncus etruscus. The sequence goes on from NC_064848.1 coordinate 14,990,737, forward strand.
CTTCCATGGTAGAGGATTGCTTCCAGGTGATGTTATAGACAAACCTCACAATTAAGAGGCAATACAGCAAGCCCTGTCCAATAAGCAGGTCATTGATCTTGTTGTCTTCTCAGTGTTAAGGGGTGTTTCTTTTGAGTAGATCGATGTCAGAGCAGCTGTAGGGTATTCCCTGGTACAGGAATGCCACCAGGTGATGTTATATACAACCTTGGATGTTTTGTAAATGTCTTCTGTAGATCAAGGGGTGAATGAAGAATGCCCATTCTTCTGAGGCCTGTGCCTGGTCTTTATGTCAATGTTCAGGGTGTAAGGTCTCATTGCACTACCAGATTTGTGTGTTCCCATCTCTATTAGATAAGAACCTATTGGTATGTATAGTATTTTCCCATTTTAGTGTGCCTAAGCAAACAAGAAATAAAGCCACGTGGCGCTATCAGATATATGGGGGCGTAAGAATATTTCCAACAAGACCCATGACTTGGTTCAAACATAGGTATTAAATTGAGGGATTCTTTCACACCAAATTCCATATTGAGCAGTTCACAAAGAGAAGATAAAAACATGGGGGGGGGAATTGTCACTGTATAAGAAAATATTCAGCAAAAGTTTATAGATGTCAAAGAAAACACCCATAAAATGTTGAAAACATATAAGTGTCTTTCTTATGCCTTTTAAAATAGTTGGGTGGGTGTTAACTCCAAGGCACCACTTTGGTCTGTGACTTAGAACTCTACCATACTTAAGTTAGAAAGGGTAAATGAGGAATAATGATGATAGGAATTAAGGAAGTTAAAGAGAAATATGAATTTATGAAGGGGTATGCAAATGAGCAGAGTACAAAATGGACATTCTGCATACATAAAAACATAATTCAATGATAGTGAGTACTATTAATGTTTCTTGTGTGAGTACTATTAATGTTTCTTTGCGCGCGGGGGCTGAAAATATAAATTGAACAGAGATTACCAGTGACTTCAAGAAGCTGGGAGCCCAGAAGTTCAGAGCCCCACCCAGACCCTCCCTAAGGAGCTGAATGGATAATGGGGGAAGGCCTAGGGTACCTTCAAGCTCCACCAAGGGGCCCAACTCACCGGCTTGCCCAGACATGTGGCCCGGGGAAGCAAGATCTGGAGCAAGGCGGTAGAGGGATGCTGGGGTTACCCAAGTCCCGCACCCCCACTAGGCTTGGTCAAGCAGACCTCCGGCATGGCAGGGGCCTGCCAAACCTCCTCCTGCTAGACTCCTGGCTCCAAGCTTCATTATCATCTTGCTGAGAGTTTTTATTTTATCAAGAATGGGTGTTGGACCTTATCAAATGCTTTCTCTGCATCTATTGATATGATCATGTGGTTTTTATTTTCCTTGTTGTTGACATGTATTATTTTGATAGATTTATGGATGTTAAGCCATCCTTGCATTTCTGGAATGAAGCCTACTTGATCATAGTGAATGATCTTCTTGATGAGGCATTGGATCCTATTTGCCATGATTTTGTTGAGGATCTTTGCATCTGTGTTCATCAGGCATATTGTTCTGTAATTTTCTTTTTTGGTAGCATCTCTATCTGATTTGGTATCAAGGTGATGTTGGCTTCATAGAAGCTATTTGGAAGTGTTCCGTTTTTTTCAATCTTGAAAGTTTTGAAAGAATTCATTCATGAATCAGTCTGGATCTGGGCTTTTGTGTTTGGGCAGACTTTTGAGTAAGGTTTTAATTTCCTCAATAGTGTTGGGGTGTTTAGATACACTATATCCTCCTAATTCAACGATGAAGTTTATAAGAGTCCAAGAATTTATCCATTTCTTCCAGATTCTCATATTTAGTTTCATAGAGTTTCTCAAAGTAGTCTCTGAATAACCCTTTGAATCTCTGCAGTATTAGTAGTGATTTTTTTTTTCATTTTTCATACGGGTTATCAAGTTTCTCTCTCTTTCTTTGTGAGTTTTATCAATGATCTATCAATCTTGTTTATTTTTTCGAAGGACCAACTTTTGCTTTTATTGATCTTTTGGTTTTTTGGGTTTCCACTTCATTAATTTCTGCTCTGAAATTTGTTATTTCCTTCTGTTTCCCCATTTTTGGTTCCTTTTGTTGATCATTTTCTAATTCTATAAGTTAGGTCATTAAGCTACTCAGGTATGCCCCTTCTTCTTTCTTGATGTGTGCTTGCAAAGCTATAAATTTTCCTCTCAGTACCGCTTTTGCTGTGTCCCATAAGTTCTGATAGTTTGTGTCTTCATTGTCATTTATTTCCAGGAAAGTTTTGATTTCCTCTTTGATTTCATCTCAGACCCACTGGCTGTTCAGTGGTAGGCTGTTTAATTTCCAGGTGTTAAAGTTTTTCTTCTGTGTCCCTTTGTAGTTCACATCTGATTTCAGAGCCTTATGGTCAGCAAGGGTCTCCTGCAAAATTTCTATCCTCTTGATATGGAGGTATGTTTTATGTGGTCTATCCTAGAGAATGTACGTTGGAGAAGAATGTGTATCCAGGTTTCTGGGGATGGAGTGTCCTACATAAATCTATGGGGCCTCTTTTTCCATTTCTCTTTTCAGGGCTAGTATATTTTTGTTGGGCTTACATCTGTTTGACCTATCAAGTGTTGACAGGGCCATGTTGATGTCTCCCACAATTATTGTATTATTATTTATATTTTTTCAGATTTGTCAACAATTGTATTAAATATTTTGCTGGATCCTCATTGGGTGCATATATATTTAGGAGTGTGATTTCTTCCTGCTGTGCATATCCCCTGATTAGTACAAATTGTCCATCTTTGTCCCTTACATTTTGAGTATAATGTTTGTATCATCTGCTATTATTATGGCTGCTTCAGCTTTTTTAAGGGTATTGTTTGTTTGGATGATTTCAGAGGACTGAATTTGACACCTACACTGAGCAGAACATTTCCTGGCACCATAAAGAGAGACTTTGGGGTTCAACAATAAACATTGTATTCAGGCTTATCACAGTATGCTTCAACAATGGAGACATCCTATATCCCTTGGGAATTTTCCATTTACTTTCCTCAATACTTGATGTGCCTATGCAAAAACAAAAACAAAAAATCCTTGCCATTCCAGCCCCCCTTTTTACTTATATTTATAGCTCCTAGACAGGGATACTGCCCTCTTCCATTCTTTTTTTATAATTATCTTTATTTAAACACCATGATTACAAATATGATTATAGTTGTATGATTACAGTCATGTAAAGAACACCCCCCTTCACCAGTGCAAAATTCCCACCACCAATTTCCCAGATCTCCCTCCTTCCCACCCCCACACCTGTATTTGAGACAGGCTTTCTACTTCCCTCATTCATTCACATTGTTATGATAGTTTTCAGTGTAGTCATCTCTCCAACTGCACTCATCACTCTATGTGATGAGCTTCATGTCATGAGCTGCACCTACCAGCACTCATCTCTCTTGTCTCTGAGATACTGTTATGAATGTCTTTCATTTTCCTTAAAACCCATAGATGAGTGAAACCATTCTGTGTCTTTCTCTCTCCCTCTGACTTACTTCACTCAGCATAATAGATTCCATGTACATCCATGTATAGGAAAATTTCATGACTTCATCTCTCCTGACGGCTGCATAGTATTCCATTGTGTATATGTACCACAGTTTCTTTAGCCACTTATCTGTTGAAGGGCATCTTGGTTGTTTCCAGAGTCTGGCTATTGTAAATAGCGCTGCAATGAATATAGGTGTAAGGAAGGGATTTTTTGTATTGTATTTTTGTGCTCCTCGGGTATATTCCTAGGTGTGGTATAGCTGAATCATATGAAAGATCAATTTCCAGTTTGTGAAGGAATCTCCATATCGCTTTCCATAAAGGTTGGACTAGATGGCATTCCCACCAGCAGTGAAAAAGAGTTCCTTTCTCTCCACATCCCCGCCAGCACTGCTTGTTTTCCTTTTTTGTGATGTGTGCCAATCTTAGTGGCGTGAGGTGGTACCTCATAGTAGTTTTGATTTGCATCTCCCTGACGATTAGTGATGTTGAGCATCTTTTCATGTGCCTTTTGGTCATTTGCCTTTCTTCTTTTTTAAAGTGTCTGTGCATTTCTTTTCCCCATTTTTTTGATGGGGTTAGTTGTTTTTTTTCTTGTATAGTTCTGTCAGTACCTTGTAAATTTTGGATATTAGTCCTTTATCTGATGAGTATTGGTGAATAATTTCTCCCACTCAGTGAGTGGCCTTTGTATTCTGGGCACTATCTCCTTTGAGATGCAGAAGCTTCTCAGCTTAATCTAGTCCCATCTGTTTATCTCTGCTTCCACTTGTTTGGAGAGTGCTGTCTCCTTAAAGATGCCTTTAGTCTCAATGTCCTGGAGTGTTTCACCTACATGTTGTTCTATATACCTTATAGTTTCAGATCTGATATCAAGGTCTTTAATCCATTTGGATTTTACCTTTGTACATGGTGTTAGCTGGGGGTCAGAGTTCGCTTTTTTGCAAGTGGCTAACCAGTTGTGCCAACACCACTTGTTGAATAGGCCTTCCTTGCTCCATTTAGGATTTCTTGCTCCTTTATCAAAAACTAGGTGGTTATATGTCTGAGGAACATTCTCTGAGTACTCAAGCCTATTCCACTGATATGAGGGTCTCTCTTTATTCCAATACCATGCTGTTTTTTATAACTACTGCTTTGTAATACAGCTTAAAATTGGGGAAATTAATGCCTCCCATATTCCTTTTCCCAAGGAGTGCTTTAGCTATTTGAGGTTGTTTATTGTTCCAGATGAATTTCAGAAGTGTTTGATCTACTTCTTTGAAGAATGTCATGGGTATCTTTAGAGGAATCACGTTAAATCTGTACAATGCTTTTGGAAGTATTGCCATTTTAATGATGTTGATCCTGCCAATCTATGAGCAGGGTATGTGTTTCCATGTTCGTGTGTCCTCTCTTATTTCTTGGAGCAGTGTTTTATAGTTTTCTTTGTATAGATCCTTCACATCTTTAGTCAGGTTGATTCCAAGATATTTGTTTTTCTGGCACTAATGTGAATGAGATTGTTCTCTTAATGTCCATTTCTTCCCTATCATTATTAGTGTTTAAAAAGGCCATTGATTTTTGTGTGTTAATTTTGTAGCCTGCCACCTTGCTATATGAATTTATTAGTTCTAGAAGCTTTTTGGTAGAGTCTTTAGGGTTTTCTAAGTAGAGTATCATGTCATCTGCAAACAGTGAGAGCTTGACTTCTTCCTTTCCTATCTGGATTCCCTTGATATTTTTTTTCTTGCCTAATTGCTATAGCAAGTACTTTCAGTACTATGTTGAATAGGAGTGGTGAGAGAGGACAGCCTTGTCTTGTACCAGAATTTAGAGGGAAGGCTTTTAGTTTTTCTCCATTGAAGATAATATTTGCCACTGGCTTGTGGTAGATGGCCTTAACTATATTGAGAAAGGTTCCTTTTATTCCTATCTTGCTGAGAGTTTTCATCAAGAATGATTGTTGAAGCTTATCAAATGCTTTTTCTGCGTCTATTGATATGATCATGTGATTTTTATTTTTCTTGTTGTTTATGTAGTTTATTATGTTGATAGATTTACTGATGTTAAACCATCCTTGAATTCCTGGGATGAAACCTACTTGATCAAAGTGAATGATCTTCTTGATGAGGCACTGGATCCTATTCACCAGGATTTTGTTGAGGATCTTTGCATCTGTGTTCATCAGGGATATTGGTCTGTAATTTTCTTTTTTGGCAGTATCTATTTGTTTTTAGTATTAAGGTGATGTTGGTTTCATAAAAGCTATTTGGAAATGTTCATGTTTTTTCGATTTCATAAAAGAGCCTGGCCAGGATTGGTAATAGTTCCTCTTAAAAGGTTTGAAAGAATTCATTCGTGAATCCATCAGGGCCTGGGCTTTTGTTTTTGGGAATTTTTTGATTACGGTTTTAATTTCCTCAATAGTGATGGGGGGTGTTTAGATATGCTACATCTTCTTTATTCAACCATAGAAGGTTATATGAGTTCAAAAATTTATTCATTTCGTCCAGATTCTCATATTTAGTGGCATAGAGTTTCTCAAAGTTTTCTCTTAATACCCTTTGAATCTCTGCAGTATCTGTAGTGATCTCCCCCTTTTCATTTCCAATATGCGTTATCAAGTTTCTCTCTCTCTCTTTTGCTTTGTGAGTTTTGCCAATGGTCTATCAATCTTGTTTATTTTTTCAAGGAACCAACTTCTGCTTTCGTTGATCTTTTGGATTGTTTTTTGGGTTTCCATTTCATTGAGTTCTGCTCTCAGCTTTGTTATTTCCTTCTGTCTCCCTATTTTTAGTTTCTTTTGTTGATCACATCTAACTTCAGAGCCTTGTGGTCAGGAAAGTTAGCCTGCAAATTTTCTATCTTCTTGATTTTATGGAGGTATGTTTTATGTGCCAGCATGTGGTCTATCCTGGAGAATGACTCGTGTACATTGGAAAAGAATGTGTATCCAGATTTCTGAGGATGGAGAGTCCTATATATATCTACTAGGCCTCTTTCTTCCATTTCTCTTTTCAGGTCTATTATATTTTTGTTGGGTTTCCATTTGGTTGACCTATCAAGTGTTGACAAGCCTGTGTTGAGGTCTTCCACAATTATTGTGTTATTATTGATATCCTTTGCTTGAAACCCAACTATGAAGAAGATGTAATTCACAATAGTCTCAATAAAATTTTTAAATAAAAAACATGTGGAATTGAAATGACACAATAAAAGGTGTCACGTTGAAACTCAAAATAAAAATAAAGGCTTTCACTCCCATCTTGGCACTTATTGTCAAGTGGTATGTATTCTGTGTATTTGTTTCCATATTTTTATTTTATAATTATACTAGTACTTGAATTAGGGTTCATATTTAAAACCTAATTTTGTTAGATTACATTCCCCAAACCATATTCCAAATAACTTTTGAGACATTCTCAAGTATTAAATGTTTAATATACCATACCTTATAGGGGAAATACATAATAATATTTATAATTGGAAATAAGTAAAAAAAACAATAATTTAGTTTGAAAGTAAAACAAAAATATTTCATAAAAATCCCTGATGATCCTTTAAATGTATGTGGTACCTATTGTCATGTTTTCTTTTTCAATTCTGATTTTCTTGATTAATGTCATCACTTTTTAAGTTTAGTTAATAATTTTTAATCTAGTCAATCATTTATTCTAGTTAATCACTTAAGTCTTTTTTGTTAAGTCTAGTTAATCTTGTTTATACTTTCAGAGACCTTGTTTTGATTTTACTGATATCTTAAAATCTTTTTAGTTTCTATTTCATTGTTTTCTGCTCTAAGTTTTATAATTTCCTCTTTTTGCTTGCTTTGGGTTCCCTTTTTTGTTGGTTTATTCTTACTGTCTCATCTGTTTTTATTTAAACCCTTAATTATTATTATTATTATTATTATTATTATTAAATCAGTACTTGGAAGCCAATATCTACCTATTTTTGAAGTAGTATTTGTTCAGAGTATGTAATATAGTACAATATATGTAATACAGTGATTGTATTTCTCTAGTGGAAAACCACAAATTCTTACTGGAAGCTTTGAGAAGAAGTTGAAGATAGATTTGGATCTGAGATATTTCAAAAGATCCTTCAAGATATGTATCTAACCCCAACCAATAGAAATCTCTTTAGAAATGATCCAGTTGGGGGCATGTATTAGAAAAAAAAAACCTTCAATCAGACAAAACAGAAATATTCACCAAATTATGGTGAAGTATTTATGTCTCTAAAACCATTTCCTTCACTGGCTCCACCCATTTTGAGGCTTTGGATGCATACATCTCTCTTGCAGTTAAAGCAAAAGAACCAGAATAGACAATGTTAGAGAAAACGTGAGAAATCATCAATTCATTCTAAAAGGTGAGTCTGGCTGAGAAAATATCCCAGAGTAATAAAGCTGTGTGGGCAGCAGTAGCCAGGAAATCTGAATGAGTAAAGTTTTTGTTCTAAAAGGAACTGGTGTTATAGTTCCAGATAGTAAATTTTCAGGGTGGAAAAAGAAAAGGACATTGATTAAAACACATGTTTACTTGATTAGAGTAGGGTTGTTAGAATAAGAGAGGGAAGAAAGAAATGATTAGTACCACATCCATACTGAACTGGCAAAAAATTTTTGATTAATGCATCTTTATCCAGGTGCTGTCATAATGAACATTGACTGTCACCTGAAAAAGTTTCTTTAAATAATAGATGAGTGTCCTCACAAAGGCTTGTTAGAGTCAAAATGTAATTTTGGGATGATCCCTGAAACCCTTAGTTACTAAAAATAAATAAATAATAAATAAATCAGGGGATTGGAGTGGTAGAACAGTGGTAGGGTGTTTGTCTTGCATGCAGTTAATCCAGGACAGACCCAGGTTTGATTCCTGGCATCCAATTTGGTCCCCTGAGCCAGGAGTGATTTCTGAGTGCAGAGTGGGGAGTAACTCTCGAGCACCGCTGGGTGTGACTCAAAAATTAAAAAAAATAAATAAATCAAAATCCTAGAGGGGTTGGGTACTTTACAGGATTGACTGACATCACCATGACAGAAGAAACAGAAACATTTACCAAGATCAGTCTTTTCCAAAACTTACTAGAGAGTAGTTGTAGAGAGTAGTTGCATCCCCAAGAATATAAATATAGTACAAAATGGGTATGGATGATATGTTAGCTGTATTTTTTAAAAATAGATTAAAGAACTGTGATCTATAAAGTTATTAATAGTTGGCTTTTAGGCAAATATTTCAACACCAATCCCACCACCAGTGTCAACTTCCCTCCACTGGTGTTTTCATGCTTCCCTCTGTCAATACTAACCCTCCCCCATCTTGACATGCACACTTCTTCAAAGTTCTCTATAATTTAGATCTCAGTTTTTCAGTGTTACTGAGTCTGTGCTTTAGATATATTATATATATATCACTATATGTAATATATCACTTTAGAGTTATGCCACTCTCCAACATCACCAATATAAACAGGATTACTGACCCATGTTCCCCCCATTACTTGCCTTTAACTTCTTCCTTGCCCCTTTGTCTTTCTCCTTCTTTTACTCTAGGGTCAAAGCTTGATTTAGGCATTCCCCTCAACCCCGATTACTTTAACCAAAGGGTTAGCTACTTAAAAAAATTCTTTGTGAATTTTTCCTGTTTATATTTCGTTATGACAGACTTGTTGCCAGCTCATCATTTTGGAAAGAAAGTCAAAATTACATAGGACTGGGTGAATTAAGTTTTCCCACTTTCCCTGGAACTGGTTTACTATCAGTGAAGTTTAGGATGATTAACTTAAAACTTTGAGAAGAGGGAGTAATGTGCAGCTATCAGGATGAATATGGAAGTCTGGAAATGTGAGTCGTGTGTAGAGGCCAGAGTGAGTGTGGTGGTGTGAGGGAAGGTAATCAGGGTGAATGTGAAGAAGAAGAAGAAGAAGAAGAAGAAGAAGAAGAAGAAGAAGAAGAAGAAGAAGAAGAAGAAGAAGAAGAAGAAGAAGAAGAAGAAGAAGAAGAAGAAGAAGAAGAAGAAGAAGAAGAAGAAGAAGAAGAAGAAGAAGAAGAAGAAGAAGAAGAAGAAGAAGAAGAAGAAGAAGAAGAAGAAGAAGAAGAAGAAGAAGAAGAAGAAGAAGAAGAAGAAGAAGAAGAAGAAGAAGAAGAAGAGGCATTGGTGTTCAGAGAGCAACGCTGATGTGGTGGAGTAAAATAAGACAGTCGTGGCTAGGGTAAATGGGATGCTGGTGGAGAGGGAAAATCTTTGTTTGGAGTGTCATCAATAGAATGTCAGTGGAATACTAATTTATTTTCCATGTTTTATTTTTCCCTATTGTAGGAGAATGTTAGCATCATTTTATGAAACAACTATTTCCCCCCTCTGGATGCTTTGTTTATATTTCTTGCTTCATTTCTTTTCAATATTGGTCTCTTCTTTCTTTACTCTTGGATTTTCTTTGTAAAGTAGAAAAAAAATCAACCTTTCTGATCTTAGTTGAAAAAAATGTCCTAGTGTGACATTTGTGCAGTAGTTTTGGTCACCTGATATCTTGAATGTGTTTTATGTATTAAAGTCTTCCATTTTTCTATTGCAAGTCTTAGATATACTATCCTCATACCCAGATTACAAAGAACTTAATCTGTAAGTTTTCATTTATTTCAGTGAAGTTAATTTTACATTTCAATGTATAACTCACTTAAAAATTTAATAGCATGACAAAATATATACAAATTGAATTATATCCATGTGGTTGTCCCAGTGCTCTACGTGCTAGAGTAAGTCTATGTGTGCCATCATTGAACTTACTTGAGCATTATGTCTATGGAATGCCCTTTTTAGAATAATTCTTAATTTTCCACCTCTATGAATGTATCTGCTTGCTAATCTACTGCTAGAAACTAGAATATTTTAGTCTCCCATTGCTCATCTTTTCTCATTTTCTTTCTTAGTTATGTGAACTACATTTTCCTTCCTACATGTTCATTTTATACTTAAATGATATGCTACAAAAAAGTTATTAAAGCTTAATTTCCTTACTTATAAAACCAATATAGAGAAATATATTAATTCTATATTAATGATGATTTGAGTATGACTTTGCCAAACTAACTCAATTATCTTTTCTGGATCTAAGTAATTTTATTCTCAGTCTATTAATATGATGTATCTTGTTGTGAAAATCAATTTCCTGATGTTTAAGCATCCTAATGCTTGTCTAATAAATCACAAATTTAGTGTCAATGTCCTATAATTTACTATGTATTTTCATTCAATATTTATAATGAAACATGATGTGTTTTCTCTTTATTGGTGAAAAGCTACCTAATCCTTGGAAAAACATGCTATTCGAGTAAGAAATATAAGGGAAGAAGCTGAGAAGAAAATCTTTGCAGATGTTTTCAATATTATTAATAGTGTTTTTTCAAAAATTATGTCTTTATTTAGGAAGTAATCTTCAGTTCATTATTTTTTGTCCTAGAATTGTAATGAATTTTTTTAATTGCATGCCTTACTCATTGACCCTACATTCAATTAATCTGTAATATATTTCTGAGAATAAAGCAACAAAAATGAAGAAGCTGTATGCATTGATACCACATCCCTGAGGATTCAGCCAATGTGTATTTTATTTGAGATATCAACAAATCTAAAAAGAAAAATTAATTTACCCATAATCAATAAGGCATCTAAAATCTTATTCTCTCTATAAAAATGAATATCAGTTTGCCTCCAGGTCCCCATTTTGTCTGGTATAAATAAAATATGCTTACTGGCATATTGTTGCAGATTATGAAATTCTAATTCTTTAACTGTGCCTGTAGTCACTCACTAAGTTAATATGTATGTATGAAAACTCATCTGCTACCATGAGTCACTGAGAATCTGTATGGCTAAACAAACTGGTAAAGGTGCAACTAAGTGTATTTTATTCTCAAATTATCTATTTATTCTATTCATAATACTCTCAGATATCTATTTACATTCATTTGATATTATATAAAAAGGAGACTCACAAAATATTAGCTATATAATATATATAATATAACCTATGAATATTTTAATTTTTAAAAGTGAAAATAAACTGTGAAATTTGAATTTATCAGATTAGTTAAAACAAAACTAGTTCTTTTACTGAGATAATGGTGGAGTACAATAGGAATTCTGGTGGCAGGTATGGAAGCTGGAACACTGCATACATGAAGCCTATAACTAACAGAATTGCACACCACCATGCCTCAACCATAACTTAAAAATGGAAGTAATACCCAAGTTCATGGAAATGAGGGTCAGTGAGACTGATTTGGAGTAGGAAGCTTGCTACAAGTTAGGTCAGAGAAGGCATGATAATGATAGTGGGACACAATCAAGAACTGGGTGCTAAAAGGAGATAAAGTGATTTATAGAACACTTTCAATGTTATTATTTTTTTACCTCATCTATGTGCTCAAGACCCTTCACTTACGTTCCACTGTTACTTCACATCTGCATATTTATTCACCAACCATCTCCACCCATGTCTGACACTCTCAGGTCTGCATTTTATACCATTGGATTGTTTCCTTACATAGCAAAGCTAAGTGATATCAATGAATTTGTTTTGTTTCTGGTTTATTTTGCTTAGCATGATGCCCCTAATTCTATCCAAATTTCACAATTTCATGACTTTATTTTTCCTAAAGGCTGAATAATATTTTAATGTATATGTATATACTACAAAACTATAACATTTCACCCACTCATCTGTTATTGATCATTTGATTGCTTCCATATCCTGGCTATTGTACTAGGAACATAGGTGTGCATAGATATTTTAATTAATGTTTTCATTCTTTAAGACAATGGAGTAGCTGGGTCATCTGAAAGCTTCATTCTTACTTTCTGGAAAAATATCTATAGTTTTATCCATGAAGTCAGGACCAAAGGACATTACTACTAGCAATGAAAGAAGATTAATTTTCACCACATTCCCACCATTTGTTGGCTTCAGATTTTATTTATGAGATATTAACCAATAATATGCCTACAGATAAGGTCATTGTAGCTTTAGAGTCATAATTTAAATTCTCTTCCATACTCTTAGATTATAGTAAAACATTTTGCTACTTACTTTTAGTTTTACAAAATCTTTTATCCATTTGTTATGATGCATGGATTAAACCCAGGGTCTTACACATGAAAACTCGGTTGCTGAGTCAAATTCTTGGCCCAATATCTTTTACTTATTCATAATTAATTATGATTTTATTAAGAATTTAAAGAATACATTGTCTTTCTTATATTAACAGCACTTCAAATTATTAAATAAATTGAGAGAAATAATTTGGCAAAATATTTTAACAACTTAATGAAATCATTAATATTAATAGTAATAGTAAATACCAATATTTTAAACATCTCATGAAATAGTAGGTCTAAGAAATTATCATTAATATTACCATTGATTGCCTTCTAATTAAGGTCAGAAAAATCATACAGCAAATGCCACCTGATGGAATATAGAATTCCATCTTTGATATTATAAAAATGAACTTGTTTCTAATTTATATAATTAAATAACTATAATTAACTTTTTTTTTGTTTTGGTTTTTTGGGCCACACCCGTTAGATGCTCAGGGGTTACTCCTGGCTACCCGCTCAGAAATTGCCCCTGGCTTGGGGGGACCATATGGGACACCGGGGGATCGAACCGTGGTCCTTTCCTTGGCTAGCACTTGCAAGGCAGACACCTTACCTCTAGCGCCACCTCGCCGGCCCCTATAATTAACTTTCAATTATGAAAGTCATGAGACATATGAAAGGAATGTACTAAAACGTGTATTATTGGGACTGGAGCGAAAACACAGTGGTGGGGTTTTTGCCTTACGTGAGGCCAACCAGGGTTCAGTTTCCAGCATCCCATATGGTCCCCTGAGCCTGGCAGAGGTGATTTATGAGTGCACTGCCAGGTGTGGCCCAATAAAACAAACAAAAAAGGGGGCATTATCTATAATATTTATAGCAATGATAATAATGTAAACATATAATACTGTAGACAGTAAATTTCAGAATGTGAGAAATTGATGTATATACTTTTATATGAGAAATTGATGTATATACTTTTACATAAAAGTATTTCCATGTATTAATAACATGGTAGTCAGGACTGATTTATAAGATGAACCAGGTGAATGACAAGTAGTATATCCACAAAGAAGTGAGAATCCAAGTAATACTTGGGTAAAATCTATTCTTTCAATTACTTAAAAATTTCTTCAAAAAGAACTTTCTATTGAATGAAAACTACAAACAATATGTTAATGAGTTCCTGCTTCATGTATTACAATTAAAATATATAACAATGATAAATATTAAAGGAAAAAAATCAAAGTATTATATTGAAAATTCTATAGTATATGTGAAATAACATATGCATTAAGGTCTCATGAGTGCATATTGTAAACTGCAGTGCAACTACCCAAAAATTAAGGTGAGACTTTTTTTTCAGTTTTTCTTTTCTTTTTTATTATTATAGTAATTTTTGTTTTGACCAAAGTGGATTACAAATCTTTCATAGTAATATTTTAGGTACATATTAACATTGAATCAGGGGAATTCCCACCACCAAAGTTGTCCTCCCTCCACCCCCATTCCCAGCATGCATCCCATATCCCCCTCACTTACCCCCCACCCCGAGCTGCTAGTATAAATGGTCCCCTCCGTTTCTAGCTTGTTGTAGATTGGGTATTGATTCAGTTGTCTTTGGCTTTGTATTTTGTGTTTAAGTCCGATCATTTTTATTACTAATTAGTGATCATACAACTGTTTGGTCTTGGAACCCTCCATTATTTCCCCCTCAATTTGAGAGGCAGAACAAGATGGTTCAAGTTGTGTGGTTCTGTTTGAAGAAAAGAATAAAAACCAAACAAGCAAAAAATGGGCGGAGTCCTTCTAGAGACTATGAATATCAATTTGAGAGAAGAAAGGGAAAAAGGAAGAGAAATACAACAATACAAAAAGAAAAATCAAACATAAAATCCAAAAAACACCACAGCAATAAAGACAACCACCACACAATAACCATGGTCCTGAAATAAAAACAAAACAAAGCACAAAAATGAAAACAACAATAACAATAACAAAACCAATAAAAATTATTTTGTGCTGCTTCTTCTTTTTCTGCATAGACACATTAAATATTGGGGAAATTAGAAAGGGAATTTCTTGGTTTAAGAGATACAGGGTTTCTCTGCCCTTGAAGTATACTGTCATGGGAATAACTACCAACTCCATGCATGTTTATTTACTCTCCCCTAGGTCCTTTTGTGGTGTATGGAAAACTTCTGCTCCATCATGTATGATAAAATCAGATCTCTGTATCTAGAGATCTTGGTCTCTGCACAGGTCAAAGAATGGAGCCTATGATGAAATCTTTATTTGCAGTTCTAGAAGTTTTGTTCCATCACTGTTGTTTTAATCAGTCTTCTGTAGTTGGTAGTCTTGGTTTTTGGACTGATCCTAGGGTGAATCCTAGGATAGAGTCTTTTATTATGTTTCCAGAAGACCTGTTCAGTTACAGTTGTCTCAGCCAGATCTCTGGAATAAGATGAGACATTTTTTTAATTATCTTTATTTAAATACCGTGATTACATATATAATTGTAGTTGTATGATTACAGTCATGTAAAGAACACCCCCCTTCATCAGTGCAGGATTTCCACCACCAATTTCCCAGATCTACCTATTCCCCACCCCACCCATACCTGTACTCGAGACAGGCTTTCTTTTTCCCTCATTCATTCACATTGTTATGATAGTTTTCAGTGTAATTTCTCTAACTGCACTTATCATTCTATGTGGTGAGCTTCATGTCATTAGCTGCACCTACATGGGAAGATGGGGGAAAGTAAGGGTTGGGACTGAGGCAATAAAAAAAATAAGAAATGAGCTTTGTAGGTGTATTATTGTATCATTGTAGCTTTAGAGTCATAATACAAGATGGATATTATGGATATATAGAATATATGCATACAATACTATTAATACGAAAACAAGGAGAAAAAATTTCCACTGACTGTCCCAACATAAACCAGTGCTAGAACAGCCCACCCTCTTCCCAGAGCGCATTCCCATTAGTGTAGGGAGAGATAGGGAGAAAGCCTGGTGACCCCTATAAAGTCCACCTAGACCGGCGCCCAGGGAAGGACTGAAGTCCAGGGGAGAAAAACCCTATACCTGGCAAGAGCTGGTCTCCAGAATCAAGAAGGAAACCGGAAGCAAGATGTCTGCCTGCCCTCCTCCCCATGCACCTCCCCCCTGGAGTATGGAGGGAGGGGGGAAGCCTGAGGACCACTAAGAGTCCACCTGAACCCACTTCTGGCCATCTGAGCTGACACCCAGGGAAGGCCTGGAGTCAGAGGGAAAAGACAAGGATGGCTGGGGGCCTGCCAAGTCTCCCAGCACTCCCCAGGCTAGGAAGAAAGGCTCTGGTATGGGGCCTCCCCAAACCTTATACCTGGCAAGAGCTGGTCTCCAGAATCAAAGAGGAAACCAGAAGCCAGATGACTGCCCGCCCTCCTCCCCATGCACCTCCCCCCTGGAGTAAGAAGGGAGGGGGAAGCCCGAGGACCACTAAGAGTCCACCTGAACCCACTTCTGGCCATTTGAGCTGGCACCCAGGGAAGGCCTGGAGTCAGGGGGAAAAGACAAGGACAGCTGGGGGCCTGCCAAGCCTCCCAGCACTCCTTAAGCTAGGGATAAGGGCCCCGGTATGGGGCCTCCCAAACCCTATACCTAGCAAGAGCTAGCTGTTTTTAGATTATTAGAGAAGCCGTCTTGATTTCTGTAAATATGGGTATGTACTGCAAAATTACTCCATTGGTAAGGCTGTAGATTGCTTCTTACAATGTGCAGAAATGGAACTCAGGGGTTATAAGATAAGCGCATGCACTTTTCGGGTTGGGTCCGGGAGAGATTACAGTCCTTGGTGTCTGTAGGCTGGCTCAGCAGAAAAGAGGAAGAGAGCATGGCCCCTGTTCTTTATAAGTCTCTGGGTTCCCAATCACATGGCAGGAATTGGCCCCACCTTCGTTGGGTAGGGTACATCTTACGGGGTGTGGGTCCTGGAGAGATTACAGTCCTTGGTGTCTGTAGGCTGGCTCAGCAGAAAAGAGCAAGATAAGATATTTTTATGGAATTTTACATTTGTGTTAATTTTTACAAGTGCTTTAGCATTTTGAATATTAACTCTTTCTCAGATGAGTGGCAAGTTTAGCTAGACTCATGAAAGATAATAATCCAAATTAATCAGATCAGAGATGAAAATACCTCAGAGTTGTCAGAGGGTAGGCACTTGCTTGCATGTGGCCAACTCGGGTCATCAATTTTCAGCATCCCATATGGTTCCATGAGCACCCCCAGAATAATGCCTGAGTGAAGATTCAGGAGTAACCCCTTAGGATACCTTTAGGGTGTGTCACAAAAGCAAAAACAAACAACCTCAGAAATATAAAATATCACAATAGGTTACTATGAAAAAATCTTATTCCTAGGATGGAAAACCTAAAAAAAAAAAAAAAAAAAGGAAACATTTTCACAACTGTTAAACCTTCCAAGACTAAATCAGAATATAAAACCTGTACAGACCTATCATGAATAAAGCAATTGAAAAATAATTTAAACTCTCCCCAAGATCAAAATTTCAGGACAGATAGGCTCATCAGTGAGTTTAACCAAACCTTTAGATGTAATTATTCTCTATACTCCTAGGATCTTCCAAACTATAGAGAAGTGAGAATTCCTCCAAAAGCTTCTTTGAAACTAACATAATTGCAAAATCAGAAAAAGAGATTACTAGAAAAAATTACAAATCAATATCCCTGATAAACATTGATACAAATATCCTCAATGAAACCTTGACAAACTACATCTAAAAATACATCAAAAGGGCCATACACCATGATCAGTGGAATTTACTTCAGTAATGCAAGAATGTGTTCAAAATACATAAATAAATTAATATAATACACCATATTAACAAAAGAAAGAGAAGAATCTTATGATTATGTCAATATATGCAGAGAACGTTTTTAATAAGATTTAATATCGGGGGCTGGGCGGTGGCGCTAAAGGTAAGGTGCCTGCCTTGCCTGCGATAGCCTTGGACGGACCGCGGTTCGATCCCCTGGTGTCCCATATGGTTCCCCCAAGTCAGGAGCAACTTCTGAGCACATAGCCAGGAGTAACCCCTGAGCATTACCGGGTGTGGCCCAAAAACAATAAAAATAAATAAATAAATAAGATTTAATATCCATTCATGATTAAAAAAAAAACTTTCAACAAAACTTTCAACTATCCCTCAAGATAGTAGTGATCATTTGCAACAAAACCATATCTGGCACCATGCTTTCTTGTCAATAGAAAAAAATCCAGTATTTGATTTAATTTTCACAAAGACAAGCTAATTAATAGGATAAAATAGTCCTCGTGTGTGTAATGGTTTCCATAATGTATGATCAGGTATAGAGTATACCATTTATAATAAGATGATACAAAATATTGTATTTGTTTAGGAATTGGGGTGCACAGGTAATGGCATGATGCAAACATGCAAAGTAAAAGGAACATAAACATTTAACATCAAAAAATCCTAAAACAAAGAGTGTTATTTCCAATTATATGCCAGCTAAGAGAGGATGAAACTTAAATCGCAGAGTTCTCTTTCAGCCTGTCAGACTTCAAAAAGTTCTAT
Source organism: Suncus etruscus (assembly GCF_024139225.1). NCBI lineage: Eukaryota > Metazoa > Chordata > Mammalia > Eulipotyphla > Soricidae > Suncus > Suncus etruscus. The sequence goes on from NC_064848.1 coordinate 15,008,949, forward strand.
CAAGCACTTTTCAACTCACCATTGCATTCTTTTGAGAGATGGGTTTTTTGTTTGTTTGTTTGTTTGTTTTGTGTGTGTGTTTTTGGTGATGTGACACTGATTTGTTCAGAATTTATTTCTGGCTCTATATTCAGAGGTCTTTCATGGAAATGCTTAGAGAATCATATGCAGTGCCAGGGATTAAACCCAGATGGCTCCATGCAAGGAGCCAACCTACTGTGCTATCTCTTTGGTCCTCACCATTGTATTTTGGAATCACTAAACATTCAGAGACTTTAACTTCAAAGGATATCTCACCATTTAAACTCCAGGAGTTTACATATTTGCTATGAACAGCTTCTCTTAAAAGTCATTGCCTAGATTGAAAATCCACACTAGCAAGTCTGGCTGTGTACACCAGTGGGAACAAGATGATTTGTCTGAGCAAGAAACTTGAGGTGTAGCCGAGGTTCTGACTGCAACATTTCCCTTTGCCCACATAGAGCAGAGGTATCTGTGGTTGCTTTTCCCCACACCACTGAGTGCAAAGTTCCCACATAAGGAACTGAATAATAAGATTATTTAAAATATGTGCGAGCTCATTAGATGTATTTCACAAAGGTTTGAGTAAGGGGGAGGGCAGCCACATATGGTCAGCCGAGCTGCTGAGTGGGGCCCAGTGTGGAAAGAATTGGAGATAGAAGGGATGTACAGTCATGACTGACACTTGCTGCTGACCCAGTGTGAGAGGAACAAAACAAATACCACAACAGCGTAGTCAAAAATCCCTGTTCCTCATCATACTTCCTGTGGCCTGCATGTTGGGAGCTTTAACGGGGCCCTCCTCAATGTTCTTTTAACTCTCATCTTTACCCATCAGTGCTAGAAATAGAACAACATGATTAGAGAGAGCTAGAGAGTGACCTTTGTCTACTAGAGCCTAGTAGTGACTTTTGAGGGTAGCCTGTTGAGGCCCTCACTCATCTTCACCCTCATCCATTTTTTTTCATGCTTCTTTTTTTTTTTTTTTTTTTTGGTTTTTGGGTCACACCCGGCTGCGCTCAGGGGTTACTCCTGGCTGTCTGCTCAGAAATAGCTCCTGGCAGGCACGGGGGACCATATGGGACACCGGGATTCGAACCAACCACCTTTGGTCCTGGATCGGCTGCTTGCAAGGCAAACACCTCTGTGCTATCTCTCCGGGCCCTTTTTTCATGCTTCTTAACACCCTCCCCTCACCCCCACTTGTTCTGAGAATCCTGTCAGCCCTTTATTGCCTCTCTAACCATTTCCCATGAGAGATGCTTTAGTTTTCTCTTTCATTTGAAGACTTACTCTCTCTCTTCCTCTCCCTTCCTCTGAATGTGTGTGTGTGTGTATGTTATAGAAACTTGGGTTTTGAGTGTTTTCTCAGAGTATAAAACTAAGTGTTTCTGGGGCTAGAGCAATAGCACAGCATGTACGGCATATGCCTTGCACAGTGCCAACCAAGGTTCAATCCCCAGGATTCCATATGGTCCCCTAAGTCTGTCAGGAGTTATTTCTGAGCACAAAGCCAGGAGTAACCCCTGAGCGCAGCTGGTTGTGGCTCAAAACAAACAAACAAAAAAATCCAAACCTAAAACCAAAAATAATTGTTTCTCATTGGTTTTAGAAAACCAAAAATGCAGGGTTGTTTCTGAGAAGTCTTATCCTGTATAATGTGACCTGATGGTCTCTGTTCTTTGCCCCAAACTTCACTTGCAGCTGCGCTCCCAGAGAGATGAAGAAAAGTTTCACCAGGACAGGGATCAAGCTCAGAAAAAGACATAGGGAGATACTGAAGAGGAGATCAAGGAGCAAATAAATTTCAAAAGTGTATGATCCACTTCTTTGAAGAATGTCATGGGTATATGGGTATCTTTAGAGGGATCACATTGAATCCGTATAATGCTTTGGGGAATATTGCCATTTTAATTATGTTAATCCTGCCAATCCATGAGCAGGGTATGTGTTTCCATTTTCATGTGTTCTCTTTTATTTTTTGGAGCAGAGTTTTATAGTTTTCTTTGTGTAGGTCTTTCACATCTTTAGTCAAGTTTACTCTAAGATATTTGAGTTTGTGTGGCACTATTGTGAATGGGGTTGTTTTCTTAATGTCCATTTCTTCCCTATTATTATTGGTGTATAGAAAAGCCCTATTCTTTTTTTTTTTTTTTTTTTTTTTTTTGGTTTTTGGGCCACACCCGGTAATGCTCAGGGGTTACTCCTGGCTATATGCTCAGAAGTTGCTCCTGGCTTGGGGGACCATATGGGACACCGGGGGATAGAACCGCGGTTCATCCAAGGCTAGCACAGGCAAGGCAGGCGCCTTACCTTTAGCGCCACTGCCCGGCCCAAAGCCCTATTCTTGACCAGAATATTATCCATGGACAATGTAGCAATTGATCTACTTCTCAACGTATTATTTCCCTTAACCTGATTCCTGTCCCTCTCAAATATCTTGTAATCACCTAAAGTCCATCATAGTTATTGTAAAGTTTGGGAATCTGACAGCTTTTATTCTAATATTCATTTATTTTGAGGTATTTGGGGGTACATTTGGCTCTGTACTTAAGAATTAGTCGTGGTGGGGCTCAGGGAACCATACGTGATGCCAAGGATTAAACCTGGATCAGCCAAGTGCAAGGCAAGGGCCATCCCCATTAATACTATGGCTCCTCCAATATGCATTTGTTACTTTGAAGGATCTCCATTGAAGGTTCTCATCTCAGCAGGCTACAATGTTTTGACTTCCATATGGGATGTCAGGGATAGCTTAGTAGAAATTGGACATAATGGATACTCCCAACCTCCTGTGCCTCCTTGGATTGTCTTGCAGGATAGGCCCAGAAAAAGTGCATCACTCTCCCCTCTCTTCCTACTGAATAATGCTGATGAGACAGCAGAATCATTTCACAGATCAGAATCACCACGTGGCTCTGTGCCTCCAGGAAATTTTCATGGTGGTGTGCTGGACCATATCATCCTGTGTTTACCTGCAGGCAGGACTCGTGTGGACTCCTTGGATTAGTACCCAGGAAATACTGACATGGAGTTTGTAAATTATTTCCTTTCAATAATCAAAGACCCAAAAGTAGTCACCTTGAAGCTTGGAGCATCTATAAAATTACCTGGAATAGTGCACCAAAAAGAAAAATTGCCTCTCACAGATAAGATGTTAAAAATGTGATTGCTTTGTTAATAAATTTTTTTTGTGGAGAAATTTTAAGAAAAGACTAAAACTTTAAACTAGACAATGTGTTTAAGAACTTCTTTGAAGGCCCCAAACAAGTTTTCTATGAAGACAACAAACCTTAAGTAAATCAGGATGAGTTAAGTTTTTAATCATTGCAAGAAACATTTTTTAATCTTTATTTAAAAACTGTGATTACAAATATAATTGTAGTTGTACGATTTCAGTCATGTAAAGAACACCTCCCTTCACCAGTACAACATTCCCACCACCAGTTTCCCAAATCTCCTTCCTTCCCACCCCACCCCTGCCTGTACTCGAAACAGGCTTTCTACTTCCCTCATTCATTCACATTGTTAGGATAGTTCTCAATGTAGTTATTTCTCTAACAGCAGTTATCACTCTTTGTGGTGAGCTTCATGTCATAAGCTGCACCTTCCAGCCCTCCTCTCTTTTGTCTCTGAGAATTATTGCAAAAATGTCTTTCATTTTTCTTAAAACCCATAGATGAATGAGACTATTCTGCGTCTATCTCTCTCCCTCTTACTTATTTCACTCAGCATAACAGATTCCATGTACATCCACGTATAGGAAAATTTCATGACTTCATCTCTCCTGAAGGCTGCATAATATTCCATTGTGTATATGTACCACAGTTTCCTTAGCCATTAATCTGTTGAAGAGCATCTTGGTTGTTTCCAGAGTCTGGCTATTGTAAATAGTGCTGCAATGAATATAGATGTGAGGAAGGGATTTTAGTATTGCATTTTTGTGTTCCTCAGGTATATCCCTAGGAGTGGTATAGCTAGATCATATGAGAGCTCAATTTCCAGGTTTTAGAGGAATCTCCCTATCGCTTTCCATAAAGGTTGGACTAGATAGCATTCCCACCAGCAGTGAAAAAGAGTTCCTTTCTCTCCACATCCCCACCAACATTGCTTGTTCTCATTCTTTGTGATGTATGCCAATCTCTGGGGTGTGAGGTGGTACCTCATAATTGTTTTGATTTGCATCTCCTTGATGATTAGTGATGTGGAGCATCTTTTCATGTGCCATTTGGCCATTTGCATTTCTTCTTTTACAAAGTGTCTGTTCATTTCTTCTCCCCATTTTTTGATGGGATTAGATGTTTTTTCTTGTAAAGTATGTCAGTGCCTTGTATATTTTAGTTATTAGTCCTTGATTTGATGGGTATTGGGTGAATACTTTCTCCCAATACCATACTGTTTTGGTAACTATTGATTTGTAATACAGCTTACAATTGGGGAAAGTAATGCCTCCCATATTCCTTTTCCCAAGGAGTGGCAAGCAACATTTTTGGTGTGAAATGATACACTACTAAAATAATACTTTGAGAGTCTTAAAGTTTCCACATCTATAAGAGTTGTTGCAAACTAAGGGTCAAAAATATTGATATAAATATATTTAAAATTTTTTCCTGTTGGTGACACACTCAGTAGTACTAAGGATTTATTACTGGTTCTGTGCTCAGGTTTCACTTCTGCTGGTGGATGGGGGCCCACGCATGATGTCAGGGATAAAACCATGATCATCTTTAAAATAAAAATCCGCAGGTTGTGATCTCACCCCACAGCCATTTTTCTAACTTCTTGAGCAGACAAGTCTGATAAAGCAGGGTAGTAGTAGAGAAATAATACCAAACCAGTCAGGAGAGAATCATTGGAGTTAGTCTGCTTTTTGCCTCCTGGCCTCTCTGTTATGTACTACCTTTGCCTCCATCAAAAGCCATAACTCCTTTCTTTATTCAAACCAACTCCCAATAACAGGAGGGAAAGGTTGAGTAAGATACAAAGGTAACTATTCAGTGGGCTTTTACATATCAAATAAAAAGGTTACTGGAAAAAGGAAGTTGGGGGAGCACCTGTGTTTAGGGTTGTAGTTAGTCTTACCTTAGAGTCATCCATATGCAGGACAAACACCTTAACCCATGTCCTATCAATAGGATCCTTAAAAAACTTTTCAATCTACCAGAGGAAAATTTAATAGGCATTCCTCACAAACCCTTTATGATCAAACATCAGAATCCTACCTAATTCTCATATGCTAGCCCAGAGTTACTGCTTCCTTCTCTATTCTCTTCTAAACCTGCCTTTATTTCTCATTTTTTTTAAATTTCATTTCCTTCAATTTGTACAGAATGGTTCACTAGGAAAACATGGCTAGGTAAAAATAAATAGGTTTTACCTTTAATCTAGCGATGAGGTATTTGCTCAGATCTTGGAGAAAAGGAATCTGGAAAATACATGACACCTTGAATGGGGTGATCTCAGGAATATCAGCCATGAAAGTCTAAGCATGGACTCGACTATTTACAGTTAGGCTGCACCTTATGCAAGCATCTTAAATATTTTTCATCTCTTTGCAGCAGGCAAATATTCATAGCTTTGTTGTCATTCTTTTAACTTTGTTCCCATTCTTTTATGCTTCTCTTCCTCCTCTAAGAGTTCCTGTTAAGGCATGTGTGCTTAAATCCACTGCCTATATAAGAAGGTGCAATATCGTAATAAATTTGCTATTGACTATCTGTCAGTAGTTCCTCTCTATCTCATTCTGACTCTGTGAATGCAATACCCCATATTGCTGGATGGTACACTATTTGCAATCACTGTCACCCAATGGATTAGTGCTCGTCCACTTTCTAAAATCAATAGGAGTGCCTCTCATTGGTTAACTTTAATCTGCACCTAGAAGGAAAGGATTGGTAAGAAATGCTTTTACAGATTCCTTCCCTGGGAAGGAATAAAATAAACCAAAACACATAAGTCAGTAGTGACACCTTAATAGCTGAGAATCCATAGAAATGAATAATCACAGAAAATAATTAGCTTTATGGAAATGATCTTATCTCCTCAAGGGCATATAAGAATTGCATGCTTGATTCTAGATATCCAGCAACAAAGTGTTGATTTGCTGTCTTGTATTTCTACACTATATAACTTTCTATTTGTTGACTCTACACTACATAACTTTCCAGTATTTGGGGGCAATGAATTCTTCTCCGCTCAGTATGGGATGAGATTCGTAACATCTATTACCAACTAGTTGAGCATTTTTTCACCTTTCCCCTTCCAACATTTCTTCCCTGGACATTTTGGAAAGCTACATTCTACAGAAAATTAGGAGAAGACTCTGAGCTCTACTTTTTCCATTACCATAGTCTTATATTACCTCCTCTATCTAGCTCCCCCGGGATACATAGACACTTGAAATACAATAACAGCATTCAGACACTATACTTAGATATACTCAAAGTTACTGGTACAGTTCAATAGTTGATGGGAGTTTCTGGGAACTGAATTCCTTCTGACTTGGAAAAGAAAGTGCTTATTTCTTCTGCAGTCAGTATGGAGAAACGCTGAGTGAGACTTAGCAAATTGTCTCCTGCACAAAAGGGACAGAGAAATGGAATTGCTTTAGGATTTGGAGAATATGATAAGAGCCAGAAAGTCATTAAAGTACATCCTACTATTGTTTCACTTTTCAAAAACAAGATACAGATGCAGCACAAGTTAATACTCCCTGTGTGGCAGCTGAGACCATAGGGAAATTTACTTTGACTTGTAATTTTGGTTTCATTCTACTGGCAAACCAAGAAATTCTCTTCCTTACTTTTCTACTTGTCGGTAACTTTTTTTATTATTATTATTATTATTATTATTATTATTATTTAAACACCTTGATTACATACATGATTGTGTTTAGGTTTCAGTCATGTAAAGAACACCACCCATCACCAGTGCAACTTTCCCATCACCAATGTCCCAAGTCTCCCTCCTCCCCAACCGACCCCTGCCTGTACTCTAAACAGGCTCTCCATTTCCCTCATACATTCTCATTATTAGGACAGTTCAAAATTTAGTTATTTCTCTAACTAAACTCATCATTCTTTGTGGTGAGCTTCCTGAGGTGAGCTGGAATTTCCAGCTCTTTTCTCTTTTGTGTCTGAAAATTATTATTTCAAGAATGTCTTTCATTTTTCTTAAAACCCATAGATGAGTGAGACCATTCTGTGTTTTTCTCTCTCTCTCTGACTTATTTCACTCAGCATAATAGATACCGTGTACATCCATGTATAGGAAAATTTCATGACTTCATCTCTCCTGACAGCTGCATAATATTCCATTGTGTATATGTACCACCGTTTCTTTAGCCATTCGTCTGTTGAAGGGCATCTTGGTTGTTTCCAGAGTCTTACTATGGTAAATAGTGCTGCAATGAATATAGGTGTAAGGAAGGGATTTTTGTATTGTATTTTTGTGTTCCTAGGGTATATTCCTAGGAGTGGTATAACTGGATCGTATGGGAGCTTGATTTCCAGTTTCCGGAGGAATCTCCATATCGCTTTCCATAAAGGTTGAACTAGACGGCATTCCCACCAGCAGTGGATAAGAGTTCCTTTCTCTCCACATCCCCGCCAACACTGATTATTCTCATTCTTTGTGATGTGTGCCATTCTCTGGGGTGTGAGGTGGTATCTCATCGTTGTTTTGATTTGCATCTCCCTGATGATTAGTGATGTGGAGCAATTTTTCATGTGTCTTTTGGCCATTTGTATTTCTTCTTTGTCAAAGTGTCTGCTCATTTCTTCTCCCCATTTTTTGATGGGATTAGATGTTTTTCTTGTAAAGTTCTGTCAGTGCCTTGTATATTTTGGAGATTAGCCCCTTATCTGATGGGTATTGGGTGAATAGTTTCTCCCACTCAGTGGGTGGCTCTTGTATCCTGGGCACTATTTCCTTTGAGGTACAGAAGCTTCTCAGCTTAATATATTCCCATGTGTTAATCTCTGCTTTCACTTGCTTGGAGAGTGCAGTTTCCTCCTTGAAGATGCCTGTAATGTCCTGTGTGTTTTGCCTATGTGTTGTTCTATATATCTTATGGTTTTGGGGCTGATATCGAGGTCTTTAATCCATTTGGATTTTACCTTCGTACATGATGTTAGCTGGGGGTCTAAGTTCAATTTTTTGCAAGTGGCTATCCAATTGTGCCAACACCACTTGTTGAAGAGGCTTTCCCTGCTCCATTTAGGATTTCCTGCTCCTTTATCGAAAATTAGGTGATTGTATGTCTGGGGAACATTTTCTGAGTATTCAAGCCTATTCCACTGATCTGAGGGCCTGTCCTTATTCCAATACCATGCTGTTTTCATAACTATTGCTTTGTAGTAGTTTAAAGTTGGGGAAAGTAATTCCTCCCATATTCTTTTTCCCAATGATTGCTTTAGCTATTCGAGGGTGTTTATTGTTCCAAACAAATTTCAAAAGTGCCTGATCCACTTCTTTGAAGAATGTCATGGGTATCTTTAGAGGGATAGCATTAAATCTTTATAATGCCTTGGGGAGTATTGCCATTTTGATGATGTTAATCCTGCCAATCCATGAGCAGGGTATGCGTTTCCATTTCCGTATGTCCTCTCTTATTTCTTGGAGCAGAGTTTTATAGTTTTCCTTGTATAGGTCCTTCACATTTTTAGTCAAGTTGATTCCAACATATTTGAGTTTGTGCGGCACTATTGTGAATGGGGTTGTTTTCTTAATGTCCATTTCATCCTTATTACTATTGGTGTATAGAAAGGCCATTGATTTTTCTGCGTTAATTTTGTAGCCTGCCACCTTGCTATATGAGTCTACTGTTTCTAGAAGCTTTTTGGTAGAGTCTTTAGGGTTTTCTAAGTAGAGTATCATGTCATCTGCAAACAGTGAGAGCTTGAGTTTTTCCTTTCCTATCTGGATTCCCTTGATATCTTTTTCTTGCCTAATCGCTATAGCAAGTACTTCCAGTGCTATGTTGAATAGGAGTGGTGAGAGAGGACAGCCTTCTCTTGTGCCAGAATTTAGAGGGAAGGCTTTTAATTTTTCTCCATTGAGGATAATATTTGCCACTGGCTTGTGGTAGATGGCCTTAACTATATTGAGAAAGGTTCCTTCCATTCCCATCTAGCTGAGAGTTTTGATCAAGAATGGGTGTTGGACCTTATCAAATGTTTTCTCTGCATCTATTGATATGATTATGTGGTTTTTATTTTTCTTGTTATTGATGTTGTGTATTATGTTGATAGATTTACGGATGTTAAACCAGCCTTGCATTCCTGGGATGAAACCTACTTGATCATAGTGGATGATCTTCTTAATGAGGCATTGAATCCTATTTGCCAGGATTTTGTTGAGGATCTTTGCATCTGCATTCATCAGTGATATTGGTCTGTAATTTTCTTTTTTGTAGCATCTCTGTCTGGTTTAGGTATCAAGGTGATGTTGGCTTCATAAAAGCTATTTGGAAGTGTTTCCGTTTGTTCAATTTCATGAAAGAGGCTTGCCAGGATTGGTAGTAGTTCCTCTTGGAAAGTTTGAAAGAATTCATTAGTGAATCCATCTGGGCCTAGGCTTTTGTTTTTCGGCAGACATTTGATAACCGTTTTAATTTCATCAATGGTCATGGGGGTGTTTAGATATGCTACATCCTCTTCCTTCAACCGTGGAAGATTATAAGAGTCCAAGAATTTATCCATTTCTTCCAGGTTCTCATTTTTAGTGGTGTAGAGTTTCTCAAAGTAGTTTCTGATTACCCTTTGAATCTCTGTCATATCAGTAGTGATCTCTCCTTTTTCATTCCTAATATGAGTTATCAAGTCTCTCTCTCTTTCTCTCTCTCTCTCTCTCTTTGTTAGGTTTGCCAGTGGTCTATCAATCTTGTTCATTTTTCAAAGAACCAACTTCTGCTTTCGTTGATCTTTTGGATTGTTTTTTGGGTTTTCACTTCGTTGATTTCTGCTCTCAGCTTTGTTATTTCCTTCTGTCTTCCTATTTTTGGGTCCTTTTGCTGAGCACTTTCTAGTTCTGTTAGCTGTGTCATTAAGCTAGTCAGGTAAGCTCCTTCTTCCTTCCTGATCTGTGCTTGCAAAGCTATAAATTTTCCTCTCAGTACTGCTTTTGCTGTGTCCCATAAGTTCTGATAGTTTGTATCTTTATTGTCATTTGTTTCCAGGAACCTTGCTATTTTCTATTTGATTTCCTCCTTGATTTCATCTCCGTCCCACTGGTTATTGAGTATGAGGCTGTTTAACTTCCAGGTGTTAAAGTTTTTCTTCTGGGTCCCTTTGGAATTCACAAATAATTTCAGAGCCTTGTGGTCAGCGAAGGTAATCTGCAAAATTTCTATTCTCTTGATATTATGGAGGTATGTTTTATGTGCCAGCATGCAGTCTATCCTGGAGAATGTCCCATGTACATTGGAGAAGAATGTGTATCCAGGTTTCTGGGAATGGAGTATCCTATATATATCCACTAGGCCTCTTTCTTCCATTTCTCTCCTCAGGTCTAGTATATTCTTGTTGGGTTTCAGTCTGGTTGACCTATCCAGTGTTGACAAAGCCGTGTTAAGGTCCCCCATAATTATTGTGTTGTTATTGATATTATTTCTCAGATTTGTCAATAGTTGTATTAAATATTTTGCTGGCCCCTCATTCGGTGCATATATGTTTAGGAGAGTTATTTCTTCCTGCTCTACATACCCCTTGATTAATATAAAATGTCCATCTTTGTCCCTTACAACCTTCCTGAGTATAAAGTTTGCATTATCTGATATTAGTATGGCCACTCCAGCTTTTTGATGGGTGTTGTTTGCTTGGATAATTTTTCTCCAGCCTTTTATTTTGAGTCTATGTTTGTTCTGACTATTCAGGTGCGTTTCTTGTAGGCAGCAGAAGGTTGGATTGAGTTTTTGATCCATTTAGCCACTCTGTGTCTCTTAACTGGTGCATTTAGTCCATTGACATTGAGAGAAAGAATTGTCCTGGGATTTACTGCCATCTTTATATCGAAATTTGGTGTGTCTTTTGGTTAGTCTTGTCTTAAATTAGGTCTTTCAGTTTTTCTCTTAAGACTGGTTTTGTGTTTGTAAAGTTTCTGAGCTGTTTTTTGTCTGTGAAACCATGTATTCTTCTGTCAAACATGAATGTGAGTTTTGCTGGGTATAGTATTCTGGGTGAAGCATTCATTTCATTCAGTCTTGTCACAATATCCCACCACTGCTTTCTGGCATTGAGTGTTTCTGGTGACAGGTCTGCTGTAAATCTCAAGGATGCTTGCTTGAACGTAATTTCCCCTTTTGATCTTGCTGTTTTCAGAATTCTGTCTCTATCTGTGAGATTTGTCATTGTGACTAGGATGTGTCTTGGGGTGGTTTTTCTGGGGTCTCTTTTGGTTGGTACTCTTCGAGCATGCAGGATTTGATCACATATATTCTTTAGCTCTGGAAGTTTCTCTTTAATGATGTTCTTGACCATTGATTCTTCCTGGAAATTTTCTTCCTGGGTCTCTGGGACTCCAATGATTCTTAAGTTGTTTCTGTTGATCTTATCATAGACTTCTATTTTCATCTGTTCCCTTTCTTTGACTAATTTTTCCATTGTCTGCTCATTTGCTTTAAGTTTTTTTCCAATCTCTCCTGCTGTATAGAATTGTTATGTATCTCATCTTCCACAGCACCAAGTCTATTCTCAGCTTCTGATACCGTGTCCCAGAGCTTATCCATTTTGTCATTCACTTCGTTTACTGAGTTTTTCAGGGCTGTTAGTTGACATGTTATTTCAGTTTGGAGTTTTGTGATTTCTGTCTTCATATTTTCTTGGTTCTTATTAGTGTTCTGTTCAACTCGATCCATGGTTTCTTTGAGTTCTTTGAGCATCTTCCATATTGCTAGTCTAAAGTCCTTATCTGAGAGGTTGATTAGTTGGTTGGTCATTATCTGGTCATCAGAATTGTCATCTTCATTCTCTATGTCTGATGCTGGCCTGCGTTGTTTTCCCATTGTCACACTTGTGTTGTGGGTTTTTCTACATGTTGTGGTGGTATTCATTGGCTATATGATGCAGGCAGCTCACTCCTCTGGCTCCGCCCTTTCTGGATGGGCTGACTTGCCTCTAAGGGAGGAGAGTCCTCCGTGGATGAGGCTTCACACTGGATCAAATCTTATGCCTGAGCACGCAACAGAAAATACAGTCCAGAGAGAAATGCTTGCTTCTGTGATATAGCACAGTTCTTAGTGTGATTTTTTCTTCTTGTTGCGATGGTGTTCTTTTCTTAGAAAGAGCACACGGCCACGTAGCGAAGCGAAGCTCTGCTGGAGCCTCTTTTTGCCTCACTCCCAAGAGTTTCACGCAAGAGGACAGTAGATAGACATTTACAGGTAGCACTCACAGTTTTTCACAGTTGGGCCCCACTGGGCAGGCATAGTTTCGTGGATTTTCCCCGCCTGATGTCCCAAACAGGGGACCCGGCTTCTGCAGAAGCTTGCCGGTTTTTGTGTTCTGGAGTCCTGCCCTGAAAATGGCCTCTGGGAGAGCGAGTTTTCCGAAGCCTCTTTTCACCCCACTCCCAAGAGTTTCACGCAAGAGGACAGTAGACAGACATTTACAGGTAGCACTCACAGTTTTTCACAGTTGGGCCCCACTGGGCAGGCGTAGTTTCGTGGATTTTCTCCGCCTGATGTCCCAAACAGGGGACCCGGCTTCTGCAAAAGCTTGCCGGTTTTTGTGTTCTGGAGTCCTGCCCTCAAATTAAATAATTTTTAAATAAAAAAATCACACCCTTACTCAGATCCAAAAAAAAAAAAATGATGCCTACTGACTCCATGTAGGCTGGTCTAGGATGATTGATAATTCTGGGATCTTTATAAAAGGGGTGGACAATTTGTTGGCATGGGGTTTGGGGAGACTCCAGGCCAAAGGCCTTCTCCTAGCTTGGGGAGTGCTGGGAGTTGCTGGATTGTGCTGGGGCAGTCAGTGGAAACTTTTTTTTTCACTGGTCTCTGATCTCTATTTTTCAAAACCACGTGGAGGCTATATATACAGTGTATATTAATAGTATTCCCTATGATTAATGTATGTTTTGCATATGCAGAATGTCCATCTTGTATTCTGCTCTTGCCCACCGCCCTACAAGTTCATTTCTAGTCCTTCACTCCCTCATCCTCAACTATCATTTTCCCACATTTAACCCTTTTTACCTTCAGTTCTTGGCTCCTCAAGAGGTAGATCATTGTCCCTACACAAAGCCACCTGCCTAACTGCACCCTAAGGATAAAATAGAATCTCGGGGCCAGAGAGATAGCACAGAGGTAAGGCGTTTGCCTTTCATGCAAGAGGTCATCGGACCCAAAAACCACAAAAAAAAATAAAGATAGAATCTCAGCCTGAGAAGATTCCAATACACTATTGCTATTGACCTACTCTCAGAGGCCTCCATTCCTCCTTCTTTCTTCATTGTGGACTTTTGCTTGCTAAGAGACTCTATTTCTAAGAAGTCATGGCTCAGGCATCTTTTCTGATATGGGACTGTCATCAGCTGGTTATCAGACTGCACAGACCAAATCACAGACCAGTGTGGTCTACTGAATTTAACACCCCTCTAACTATTTCAAAAGACATAAAAGGGACATATATATATCTTTTGAATATCTTATATGTATTTCCTTAACAGCTATAACTCTTACTAAATATTCTCTTATACAGTGATGATTTTCCCCACTGTTTTGTCTGTTCTTCTCTGTGATCTGTTCAACAAGGAATTCTGGTAGAAAAGTCCCTCAGTTTATAGCTTATATTAGAACCAAGTTAGAACCAGCAGCCCCCATATGCACCAATAATGCCATGTGGCATTGTTCCTTTTTTGCATAGGCACATTAAAATGGGAAAATACTATACATACAAACAAGTAATGCATTAAAAGATTTTTGTGTATTCCTATCTCTATTGGATAAGAACATTGTCATAATGAGTTGGCTCAGGTCTCAGAAGAACGGCCATAGTCCATTCACTCCTGAATCAGGGATGCTATCTACGAAACAACCACAGCTGTCTATAACATCACCTGGAAGCAATCCTCTACTAGGGAAGACCCTATCACAGCTCTGGCATCAACATACTCAAAGACGACTTCCCTTAACACCCAGAAGACTTAACAACAACAACAACAACCTGCTTTCAGGACAGGGTTCTCTGCATTGCCCTCTAACTGTGAGGTGAAACTAGAGGACACTCCACATCATCCTTACTTAGATGTAGGATATGCACAGATTCCAGGACTTTTAACTACAGAAACCTGACAACAACAACAGCAACTGTGTGAAAAAAAGTGTATTGGCACTACAGACAATGACTTGGGTGGACAACCTAGTATGCCAGGATCCTAGAGTTGGTCTTATACCAGAAAACATCAGGGGTAAGGTCTCTTTGTATTTAGGCCAAGGATTTTCCTTTCTATGTCTCCCATAGTTTGCTGGGCCTATGCAAACAATAATTGCCACTCTAATGCCGTTTTTACTGTATGTCTTTAAATCTTATCCTTAAAAAAAGACAGAGAGAAAAGAAGAAAAGCTTATTAAACCTTTTGCTGGGCCTTTAATGAGTTAAGTGGTCATTCAATGATTTTCAAAAATATACTTGCTATTGAACCTTTTCTTTGTCTTCCATCTCATTAGTCTTTTTATTTTTTAATAACTTTGCCTTTGTTCTTCCTGAAACAAATGTATTATGATCAATTGTCTCAACTGTGTGATATATTTTCTTTAAATAAAAAAATGGGATCGACAGATTCTCCATTATACCTAAAGGCACCAAAGCCCACAGCCACACCTGACATCCTCCAATAGAAAAAGCCAAGGTCCAGTTTATAGAGCCTTGCATGAAGCCACTCAATATTTCAAATTTTATAGCAGTGTCAGCCCACTTAATCAGCCAATCTGAATGCAATCTTGCATAGAAAATCACCAAGATCTGTGAGCCTAAAAAGTAACACACAAGACTCACCTAACATCATAGCTCAGTAAATCTTTAGACAGTGACTTTCGTGAGAAAATTGAAAGACATACAATTATATCAACTTGGCCCATGTTGATCTAAGATTTGATAACTTCATTGCTTTTGTGTTTCAGCAAACAATATAATGTAAATTTGTGCCTGCAAGGGTACAGGCTAGGTTGATGGTGGGGAAAGTGGAGACACTGGTAAAAGGAAGGTCACACTGGTAGTGGGATTGGTGTTTGAACATTTAATGACTGAAGCAACTAAATTATAAACAACTTACAATTAAACATATTTAAACACACTAGAGGGTCTATGTTCAGTCCTAGGACCATTACCAACTATCATACTCACTTGAATCATGACAGTTTACAATTGCAGTGATCATTGTAAATCTGGGGGGTAGTGTTCATTATAAGTTCAATCCCCAGGACTTGATGGTCTCCACAACTCCAGTACTGCTATATACATAGCCTCAACCCCCATCTTTGACCAAATTGGTAGTGATTTTACCTCGGAATTCTCCACATTCACTGAAATCCCATATATAATTTTCCTTTATTAAAGTATAATATTTTATACCTATATTACCTAGAATTCTGTGTTGAAGTGGTACTACTTTAACACCCTGAGATTCCTGGGGCAAGACAAGTTTAACTCATGACAAGGCTCTTACTACAACAAAATCATGCCTTGAATTTATTGAGAATCATCTATGTTCTAACCACTGGTTGTACTACTATAACCTCTTTTATTTCTTGTGGCAGTGTTAAGGATTGTTAAGTATTGAGGAGCTTGATCAGGAGCATTCAATAGGCATAATTTCAATGAAATGCAGAGATTTCTTCTCAAAGAAAAAATTAAGAAAAATGCGCTTTGAAAGAAAAGTTGAGGAAGATTATAATAAATTATTATATTAGTCAAGGAAATTGAACTATACCCAGCCATAGGCTGTAGAAGCTCAAAGGAACTAGTGACCTAGGGGGGATTTATATGGATCCCACCTGTTATCTAGCACAGGGAGTGAAAGAAGGAGAAGCAAGAGTATTTTAGCCACAAAATTGCACAACTAATTATTTTTTTTTTTTTTTTTTTTTTTTTTTGGTTTTTGGGCCACACCCGTTTGACGCTCAGGGGTTACTCCTGGCTATGTGCTCAGAAATCGCCCCTGGCTTGGGTGGACCATATGGGACGCCGGGGGATCGAACCGAGGTCCTTCCTTGGCTAGCGCTTGCAAGGCAGACACCTTACCTCCAGCGCCACCTACCCGGCCCCAACTAATTATTTTTTAAACCGGTTCTTTATGTTGCCTTTTTACCCAGAAAATAAGTTTTAGTTCTAATTTTTTGTTTGTTTTGGGGGCCACACCTGGCAATTCTCAGGGCTTACTTTTAACTCTACACTCAGGCTGACTCCTGGTGGAGCTCAGGTGAGTGGGATAAATGCTATAAACTGCTGGGAATTACACCTGGATCGGTGTAAAAGTTTTCGGTGTAAAAAAGTTTTCCAACTTTACTATCTCTCCAGAACCTTCAGTCCTAAATTTTGGTACTTGCAAATGTGACTTTATTTGGAGTAGAGACTTTGGGATGTACTCAAGTTAAAGGTCGTCAGGTTGGGCCTTAAGTCAATTATCATTATAAACCAAGATAACTCCACATATAAAGATATGAGTGACAAATCTGCCAGGCTTATATCTGGATGGAAAGAAGGGGAAATTAACCAGATAAGTCACTTGAAGAGCACAAGTAGGGTAGAGAAAACCGTGCTGGGTTGATAAATATCTCTAGTTCACACTAGGATGATGCAGCTTTTCATTTTCTTTAGTTTTCAATGCAGGAGAATAAAAAATGAATTAAATTATGTATAGGATTTTTTCTTTGTGAATTAAAAAAACCTTAAGACTTGAATGATTTTTAAGATCTTTTTTTTTTGTTTTGTTTTTGTTTTTGTTTTTGGGCCACACCCGGCGGTGCTCAGGGGTTACTCCTGGCTGTCTGCTCATAAATAGCTCCTAGCAGGCACGGGGGACCATATGGGACACCGGGATTCGAACCAACTACCTTTGGTCCTGGATCGGCTGCTTGCAAGGCAAACGCCGCTGTGCTATCTCTCCGGGCCCTTTTAAGATCTTCTTAAAATGCATTGTGTCTATATTAAATTTTAAATTTTTGTTTTAGTCACCATGACTTATTATAGTGTGCATGATAGGGTTTCATGCAAACAACATTATAAGACTATACTTTCCACCATTTTCTCAGAGTATGCCCCCTCACACCTACTTTCTCCTTTCAGCCATGCCTGGCTCTGTAGACCAGTTCTCAGGTTCAGTTTTCTTTGGCCATTTGTTATTCTCTTACTGTGTTTCTCTATAACTCACATATGAGAAGTTTATCCTGTATCTGTCCTTCTCCTTCTGCATAGAACTTGAGTTTGCAAATTTTATATAGCTGTTTATGTATCAAAGTAGATAGTACTTCATTAGTAACCTTTCATCTCTTTTATATACTGGTTTGTATTGGTTTGTTTGTTTGCTTGTTTTGAGGCTATACCCAGCTGTGGTCAGGGATTACTCCTATCACTATACTTGAAGATCACTCCTGGTAGTGCACGGAAGGATCAAATGGATCAAAGGTAAGTGCCACATCCACTGTACTGTTTTTCCAATCCCTGGAGTCTTCAGAATTGCCTTATAATAACTTTTTAGTGTTTATGACAGTGTATTTTAGATCTATTACCCAATAATCTGTGGAGTTTACTTTTGGAAATCTACTAAAATGCTCTGTATGGCAAGTTTTCTTTGTAAGGCAACTTTTATAATCAGTATAATTCTTTCAAAAGAAGTTAGTGATTGGAGCTGGACAGATAGCACAGCATATGTGCTCCTGGGGATAGACCCAGATTTGATTCCCAGTATCCCAAGCCTGCCAGGAGCGATTTTTGAGCACAGGGTCAGGAGTAACTACTGAGCACCACTGGGTGTGGCTCAAAAACAAACAAAAAAGTTAGTGATTATTTCTACAAATATTGATTGATAAATTAAAGAGCAACAGGAAGGGACTATGAAATTGGTAGGTCCTAGGAGGGCCATATCACCTATGTTGAGAGCTGCTTATTCCTCTTTCTGTGCTCTAGGGTTACTCCTGACAGTGATGGGGGGGGGGGGACTATATTCTGTGTCAGGGATTAAACAGGGAAAAAAGCTTTGTGCAAGGCAAGGGTCTTACTCCCTGTACTATCTCCAGTCTCCACTTAACATTTTGGATAAAGCCCAACTCTGAATCTCTATAGATGTTTTTAGCAATCACTGAAGAGTTAAGAATTTCTTTAATATATTTCCTTAAGGCTAAATTATATTCAAAACCTGTTGAGATCAATTTAAAAAATTATTGTGTCTTAGCTCCAGGAACCAATCTCCCTCTAGGACATTCCTAACAGTACTCTGACACCAACATATGCCAGTTTTGATGACATCCTGACAGCAAGGAAATTGCAACAACTTGGTCTAAGACAGGTAATCTTACCTTCACCTCCTAACGATAAGATGAAATCAGAAAACATGTCATCCCTTCATTTGTACAAAAGCCAAGGTCGCTATCTACAGAAGACTGACTGATAACCATGACTGGACAGAACTCATCCTGGGACCAATAAAAAGGACCCTAGTCTAGGCCCTGGCCTATGATATGTACAACAACCAACATCTCAAATTCCAGAGGTCTAACTGAAACAACTGCAACCGAGCATATAATTGGGAAACATATCATTGGGAAGACTATCCTAGGCTTCATCCTAGGATCGGGGCAAAAACCAAGACCACCAATTACAGAAGACTGATTAAAACAACAGTGATCACAACTCTGAGAACCGTAAAGAAAAATTTCATCCTAGGCTCCATTCTTTGACCTGTGCAAATATCAAGATCTCTAGCTACAGAGGCATGATTTTATCACCCACAACAGAGCAGAAAGTTTCCAGACACCACAGAAGGACCTACGGGAGAGTAAAAAAAGCATGTATGGAGCCTGTAGTTATTCCCAATGACAGTATACTTAAAGGGCAGAGAAACCCTGTATCTTTTAGGCCAAGGGAATTCCCTTTCTAATCTCCTCAATATTTACTGTGCCTATGCAAGAAAAAAAAGAGAGAAGCACAAATAAAAAAAAATTTTAGTTGTGTAATTGTTGTTGTTTGTTGCTGTTTTTTTTTTCTTTTGTGCTTTGTTTTTATTTCAGGAATAGTGGTTATTGCATGGCTGCTGTCTATATTGCTCTGGTGCTTTTTGAAGTTTTTTTTATCTTTTATTTTATTTATCTATTCATTTTTTGGTATTGTTGTTATGTTTCTTTTCTCCCTCCCTGCTCTTAAACTGACTGACATAGCCTGTAGAAGGACTCCTCTCATTTTTATGCTTATTTGATTTTGCCCCATTTTATTTTATTTTATTTTTCTCTTTCCTTCAAACAGAACCACACAACTTGAACCATCTTGTTTCACCCCACTAATGGAAAGGGAAATAATGGAGGGTAACAAGACCAAACAGTCATATGAACATTAAGTAGAAATAAAAAAGAATCAAATTTAAGCACCAAATCCAAAGCCAACGACAACAGAATTGATACCCAATTTACAACATACTAGACACAGAGTGGACCACCTATACTAGCAGCCTGGGGGGTAAAAGAGGGGGATATGGGATGTATGCTGGGAACAGGGATGGAGGGAAGACAATATTGGTGGAGGGAACACCCCTAATTCAATATCACTATGTACCTAAAATATTACTGTGAAAGTTTTGTAATCAAATTTGATCAAAATAAAAAAATAAATAAATAAAAGAGATTTCCAGAGCACCCCCAATGGGTTAGTTGTTGCATTAAATAATTAACGATGGGGCTGGATGGCGATGGATGGCAATGGATTTCTCTCTGCCATCCCAGGCCACGTGGCTCTGCAACCCCATCCAGCCGGCGGTTCCCAGGCCCAGGTGAAAGGCGAAATCACTCACTCACAGGCAGGCATCAGGCAGCATTAGCTTTATTCATGCCCTATCCACCACATGTGTGGTTTCTATCATAACTTTTCAAGCACTAGTTATTCTTGGCCCTGCATCTTAAACTTCTTTCAGCCATCTTCCCTTTGGGCTCCATGCTGGTCAAAGACCAGAATGCAGAGACACAAAAGCCAGAGCGCCCAGCAGAGCAGAAAAGGGGGCCGAATCCCCTTGGTCCAAGGCTTTTCTAACTTTTCCAAGACCCCTCCCAGGAATGGGCGGGGTCTTGCAGGTAAGGTCACACCTAATATCTGGTTCCCAAGACCCCTCCCAGAAAATTGTTCTGTCTTAAGGGAACTGAAGTGATAGTATAGCATATAGGGTGTTGGTCTTGTATGTGACCAACCCATGTTCAATCCCTGGCATCCCATATGATCCCCTGAGCACCTTCAGGAGTAATTTCTGATCATAGTGCCAGAAGTAACCCCTTACCACTGCCAGGTGTGGCCCTCCAAATTTTATGTGTTTTCAGCAAAACTTAAAAAAAAAACACTTCTACCAGCAACCCTACCCTTCCACACACTCATTTTTTTAATTTTATTTATTTACATTTTATTTATTTAAAAATATGCAACACATAGTTTACATAGTTAATCATAATACACTTTGTTTCCAGATAAGTGAAAGCAGTTATTGACAAAATGGAAATAAAAAATAAAATCGAAGAGAAGAGGAAAAAAAAGAAAGAAAAAATAGAAAGGGACCATAACCACCCCCACTCAGAAGAGCTCCTACGGGCACATGGCAGATAAGATTCTACTGAAAGCATAAGAGCAGAGGTAGACTGTCTCTGCCTATGGTGTATTATGTTGATTGACTTGTGTATGTTATATTTTCCTTGCATCTTTGGAATGAAACCTACGTGGTTGTGGTGTGTGACCTTCTTGATGAGGCGTTGGATTTCATTTGTCAGGATTTTGTGGAGGATCTTTGCATCTATATCTCTGTGCATGGTGGAGGCCTGCATTGTTTCCCATTGTCAAATTTCCAGTGTGGTGTTTTCTAATTGTTGTGCTGGGGTTGTTGACTAGGAGATGTGCCCGGCCACGGATCAGAAAAGCCAGGCTCCTCTGACTCCACCCTTCATGGGTGGGGCATCTCACTTTCCTTGATGTACATTCTGAAAGCTCTTTGGGACAGGGATTTCTGGGTCTGGGCACCAGTGGTGGGTCAAGATGGCACCCCCTTTGAAGTGTGTGTGACTGGTGGGGATCAGGCTCCACTCTTTTTCTATCTCTTAATTTTTTTTTAAAGTTTTTCCCTTGAGGAAATGTAATGAAGTAAAAGGGTAAGGTCTGGATCACACTTAACCACATTGCTTAGAGAGAAGGACAGAATAGAAAAGAAATTCATGGCGGGGGCAGTGGAGGAAGATGAAAAAGGGAAGTAATAGAGAGAAGGAGTCAGAACTTCTGTTATATTGCTAATGTGGGAGAGTAGTATAGCTATATCCAATGCACAGTCTTAACAACACTGCAAATATGAGCTCTAAGCTCCAAACCAGTGAACTTTGTAATGTACCTGTCATGGTGGCAGGTGGGGATTTCAGGGAGAAGGGATGGAAGGTGGGGGATTACAGAGCATGGGGATACTGGCAGAGGGAGTTGACATTGGTGATGGAATTGTTGTTGACCTAAATTTCAACTATCAGTACATTTTTAAATCATAGCTCTTAAATTTAAAAGTTTTTTTAAGTTTGTCACTGAGATTTCAGGCCTATCTGTAATAGCTTTGTAACTGTGTGGTGATTCAGAAACTCATTGCTATTCCCTGAATCTTGTCAAGACCATGTGGATGGATTCCCTGATAAGTTCCAGGACAGTATACCCTGACCCTAAACAATGTAAGAGAAATTATCTCTCTTTTGATCCTATAACTGTAACCATATCTTAGTACCCTTGCATCTCATTAGGATGTGGAGCAATATTTTGTGCTACTATAGGTAGAAGTTAATCTTGAATACTCTTATTTGACACATAAACATCGTTTTGAGGTATAAATGTGATCATAATTTTTGAGTCATCTTCCAAGGATTTGAGGCCTCAAGCCACTGTGTAAAAGGAAAGCTTCCTGATAATCTCTCTTATATTGTCTCAGTAGCTCTTATTCCGTTTCAGTGAATTGGAGGGCAACAACATGTGAGTCATCCTATCCTCATATAATAATATTGAAATGAATGTAAATACATTCTGTATATATTATACAAGTCTGAAAAATAAATATTTAGTTGCCCCTTTCTTAGTTTGTTGAGCAATGGAAGATCTGCAGTGACTGATGAGTTAGCATGTATCAAAGATCATGTATATGTATTTATTGGTGAATGATTATGTCCACAGTTAAGGAATTGGAATTTTAAAATCTGCAATAACATGTTAGTAAAATGCTATATTATCCCAGTCAAAGTGAGGACCTTATGTTGAAGGCAAAGAGAGCCTTGTTGAGAGTAAATTAAAATTTTCAGATTTATTGATATTGTGAATGAAATATGTATATGAAATATATATTTATACATATATACTATTATATAGTTTATAATATATACTATTTATTTGTATTACATAGTTATTCATATATATTTATATACTTATTCATATACATTTTATATATGAATATGTATATTCAAATATTATTTATTCATATATACATATACATATACACTGTATCCTCAGGCATATAGTATCAATGCATATAGCTTCTTCATTTTTCTTGCTTTATTCTCAGAAATCTGTTATAGATATTAATTTAATGTAGAGTCAATGAATAAGGCATCAATTAAAGAAAATCCACTACAATTCTAGGAGAAAAATGATAATATACTGAAGATTGCATTATTTCCCAAATAAAGACATTATTTTTGAAAAAAGACTACTAATCATATTAAAAACGTCTGCAAAGATTTTCTTCTCAGCTTCTTCCCTTATATTTTTTATTCTAGTAGCATATTTCTCTTTAAGCAATTTTATTCTTTCTTCCTTTTCTTTGTGTGGCTTGTTGACATATTCTTCTTCTACCAGCTTAATTTCCTTTTCCAATTGACTAGTAAAAATTTTGACCAAGGTATCAACCTTTTGCTTTAGTCTTTGTTCTATGTCCTTGTATATGTCATCAGAAAAGTGGGCATTGTTGTGCATCATCCTCTCTATCAGCTGCATCAGCTCCTGCACTTGAGCTTCCTTCTCAGCCCCGTCTGCTCTGTTGCTGAAGGCACAGTAGCGATTTCCGCACTCTTTAATCATGTTTTTCAGACTCACATCAGCTTCTTCCAGAAAGTCACTTAGGGTTTTGTCCT
Source organism: Suncus etruscus (assembly GCF_024139225.1). Taxonomy (NCBI): domain Eukaryota; kingdom Metazoa; phylum Chordata; class Mammalia; order Eulipotyphla; family Soricidae; genus Suncus; species Suncus etruscus. The sequence goes on from NC_064848.1 coordinate 15,032,305, forward strand.
CTAAGTCTTCTTTACGGGTGAACAGGACAATCATGTGCTTGGTGACTGACTCCCCAAACAAAGCCTTTATCATTGCAAAAGTTTTCTGCTCTTCCTCTGTGTAGCGGTTCAGCTGCAACACCAGGATGATGGCATGAGGCCCTGGGGCAGAGAAGAGAACACACCTGCTGATTTCTGTGCAGGTGGTGTCCAACTTTTCCTTGGTGTCAAAGAGTCCTGGAGTGTCCACAACAAGAATGTTCTTCCCCTTCCATTCCCTGAATGCTTTCTGGCATTTCTGAGTAACAGAGACAGCAGTCAGTTTTGAAATAAATGTTTTTTCTCCTAGAATGGTGTTGGCTGTGGCACTTTTCCCACATCCTGTTTTTCCTACAAGAACAAGCCTTACAGCACTGTCCTGACAGTCATCCATGTTCCCATAACAGATTCTACAAGTTCTGGCACCTAAACTTCACTTGACCTGAAGGAAGGAAGGAAGAAAGAAAAAAATATCAACTCATAGAAATGGAAGCTACTCTCACACCTATTTTCTTTTAAAAAGAAAAACTTTTTAATATTTATTTTAATTTTTAATTAAAGAACCATGATTTACAAACTTATTGATAGTTGTGTTTTAGTCATATAATATTTCAAAACCAATCTACTGTATTGAAGCAAGCACCAATGTTAACTCACATCACCACCATTCCCATATATCATCAATACTCGGATCTCCACCTCTTCACTCCCTCCCACTTACCACCTTGACAGGTATATCTCAAAGTTTGCAAAGGTTGCAACTTAGATCTCATGTTATTGGTGTTGTTGCTTTGGATTTATAGCTATGCCACTCTCCCATATCATCAATCTAAGTGAAACCACAATTCCTGTTCCCCATTACTTCCTTTTTTAATCTTGATTTCTTTCCCACTGATTTCTGTCCTCCCTAAAATCTGGGGTCAAAGTGATCTAGGCATTCCCCCTTTATAACATCACATTTCCTCATTCAATTATATTATATACCACAGATAAGTAAGATCATCCTATGTTTATCTTTCTTCTTCTAGATTATGTCACTCAATATGATATCTTCCAATTCCTACCAGTTGCAGCAAATTGCATTCTTTCATCGTTCCTTGTAGCTACAGAGGGTTTCATTGTGTGTGTATACATATACACATATATGTCACATCTTCATAATCCATTCATTTGTGGTTTTGAACCTAGGTTGATTTCATATCTTAGCTATATGCTAAATGCATCAATAAATAATGGTGTATGTGTGTGAATGTTCATTTGAATGAATATTCTTAAGTCCTGGGAGTAGATAACCATAAATGAAATTTGAGGGCATTGGCCGCTCAATTCTAAATTTACTTAGGACTCTCTATACAGTTTTCCATATAGGGTTGAATAAGACAACATTCCTACAGCAGTGGACGTGAGTACCTTTTGCACCACATCCTCACTAGCACAGATTGCTCCTACTATTTTTGATATATGCCATTCTCACTCTCTCACACCCTCTTCTCTTCTTTGTTTTATTTTCTGAAATCTTTCTTGTAATTGTTTCCAATATTTATTGTTTGATCCCAGTAAAGACAGAAGAATGACATAGTTTAATAACTATAAAAATAATAAAGTACAGGGGCCAGTGAGGTGGCGCTTGAGGTAAGGTGTCTGCCTTGCAAGTGCTAGTCAAGGAAGGACTGTGGTTCAATCCCCCGGCGTCCCATATGGTCCCCCCAAGCAAGGGGCAATTTCTGAGCACTTAGCCAGGAGTAACCCCTGAGCATCAAACGGCTGTGGCCCAAAAACCAAAATAATAATAATAATAATAATAATAATAGTAATGATAATAAAGTACAGATATGTAAATAATAATAAAATATATATAAAAGATATTATATATAGTCATAAAGTACAGCAGGTGAGATACTTATCTTGCATGCACCCAACCAAAGTTTTATTTCTGGCATCACATAGCCATGAATTCTGAGTACAGAACCAGGGGAAAGCCCTAAACACAGTTGAGTGTGCCACTCCCAAAAAGAAAAATAGAAATAAAAAGTAGTAACAAGATTTCCCCCCAAAAGTTTTTTGATCCAAATGTTTGCACAGGAAACTTAGTTGGCCCACTAAAGAACTGAGGATTTCATTGCCACATTATTGAGCAAATAAAAGGTAATTAAGTTGCTCCATTTTTTTCTATAAATATGTGAAGTGTTGATTCCAAAAGTTAGATACATTTTCACCATCGTAGGAGACAAGAAGTGTTTCATCTTAAATCGTGATACAAAAATATTCTTAGTTAGAAACAGGAGATAGTCTGGTTGTTTAATTTCTGCCACTACAAGCACTGCCAGGTGCAGCCCTAAAACCCTGATTACTCCCAGGCTGGTCAGGATAATCCATTGTACTGAAGAGTCCATGCAACATCATATCCTTCAGCCCTTGCATTAAACTATCAACCCAATTAGCCAATAATCACCAGTGAAGTACCCAAGCCACAAGAGTACCTCACGGGAAGTCCCACCATAAAAATATTTTTGAATTATTAGACTGAAAATTCATGTTCCACTATTCAGTGTGATTTATTTCAGAAACGGTCAGGTTGTTCAATATTAAAAAAATTTTATAATACAAAACATTTCATTAATTAAGACTAAAATCATCTAGATAAACAAAATTAAACTGAACCAATTTAATACATATAAATCCTGATAAAACTGATATATAGGATTAATATAAAGTTCCATAAAAATTTTATCAATGTGTAAGTTAAGAATTTTTATACTTTTTTTCAGAAACGGAATGAGCTAGGGGGAGAGCAGGACGGACATCAGGGACATTGTTGGAGGAGTGGAAAGGAAATGGGATATTAGTACACTGGTGAAGGGGTGGGTTTTGGACATTATATGACTGAAATTCAATTATCAATAACTGTATCTCAGATACAGTGATTGTATACTAGTGATACTAGTTTTAAAATTTTTTTAAATAAAGCTTCAAAAAATAAAGCTTCAAACATTGTTAAATAGCTTCAGATATTCTATTGTGTATGCTTAAAATCTTTTGAAAGGTATAAAAACTATAGGTCTATAATAACATGTATCCTTAATGGTCTTCAAGTACCATCTCTCAAGAAAATATAAGGGCTCTTAGGAAAAAAAAAGTACTGATTCAGGCCAGGGTTAGGAAACGTGAGTTAAACCACCCCATGATACCAGAAAGTAAGGATATATTAAAAACAAAAGTATTAGTACCTTAACAAAATGACTCAATGAGATTTGAAGAGTATCTGACTTAGGACAATTTGAGTATATGTAATTCTAATGAATGAAAAGATATCAAAATTCCTAAGAATAGCACCATCTTCAAAGGAGTTAATTACTCTTTGAAATCTGTTAGGCAATACATGGCCATTTTAAACATTGGCAAGGAATCATTGTTTTTCTTGTCTTATATGATTGTAATGTGTGTACAAGGAAACATCTTGGGAATAAGCATCTTTAGAGTACTATTTAAGAAATAAAGAAGGAAAAGTAGAGAGTTTGAATATCATAATTTGCGATTTAATGAGACAATGCACTAACTTGAGAGAAACAAATATTTTGTGCCCCTTATAGCAGTTTATAACTGCATCTATGAAGTTTCACCAATAGAAAATACTTCAATTTTAAGATCTCCCTCAATAATAAAATATTCCTAAATGTGTATATATATCTCCCTAAATATAAATATGTATCTGCACAAAGCTAGGGTACCCTAAGAGCATGATGATATATTGAGGTTGGAATGAACAAAAGTTCCCTGCCCATTTTTGTAAAACTAAAGAATCCTCAATTATTTAGTAAGAAATTTCAAAGAAAGAAACAAGAAGGGTAAAAAATTAGAGTAAGTTAAACTAAAGAGATTTCAGAGAACTATCATTATGGACTTTATTGTATTTGTTTTCTTTTAAAAACTTCTTTAAAAATTTTTTTAGGATTGCCTTTAAATACCACTGCAAGAGACTGCAGCCTGACCTTAGGATGTGGCTTTTGAGACCAAACCTGCCCAGAAGCTGCTAAGAAAGCTACATGATCAGAGGTGAGCTGGCAACCCCAAGGAGTGTGGGGCCAAAAGGACAGGCTGCTCCACTTTGCTCTGCTGCTGCACAAATCTCCTAGTTAATGAACCCTAGCACAACACATAGAAAATAATCACACTACAGGTGTAACAATAGGGAAACAACACAGGCCAACATGCATAGAGAATGAAGATGGCAGCTCCGATAACCCGAAAAGTGCCCACAAACTATTTAACCTCTCAGATAAGAAGCTTAGAGAAGAAATATGGAGGATGTTCATAGAAATCAAAGAAAGCATAGGTCAAGCTGAATGGTCCACAAATATGAATCAAGAGGATATAAAACTAGAAATAACAGAACTTCAAACTGAAATAACAGGACTGAAAAACACAGTAGGTGAAATGAAAACCTCACTGAAAAGCCTCTCAAACAGAGTAATATTAGCTGAGGACCAAATCAGTGAACTGGAAGATGAGATGTATAACAACTTTATACAACAAAAGAGAATGGAAAAGAGCCTTAAAGCAAATGATCAGACAATGGGAGAAAATCCTCATAAAATGTGAAGAGATGAAAATGGAAATCTTGATAAACTCAACAGAAACAACGTAAGCATCACTGGAGTCTCAGTACCTCAGGAAGAAAATTCCCAAAAAGAAACAACAGTCAAGGATATCATTGCAGAGAAACTCCCAGAACTAAAGAGGAGGGTGATTTGGGACATAGGTGGTGGGAATGTTGCACTGGTGAAGGGGGGTGCTCTTTCCATGACTGAAATCATACAAGTACAATCATATCTGTAATCACGGTGTTTATATAAAGATAATTAAAAGAGTGCATGCTTTCAAATCCTGCATGCCAGAGGAGTACTTGCTAAAAGAGAACCAAAGTAAAGCACCTCAAGATACTTCCTAGTCACAATGACGAATCCCACAGAAAGGAATAGAATACTGAAAACAGCAAGATCAAGAAGGGATATTACATTCAAAGGAGCATCCTTAACACTTACAGCAGACTTGTCACAAGAAACCTTCAAGGCCAGAAGGCAGTGGTTGGATCTAGTGACAAAACTCAATGAAATGAATGCTTTGCCTAGAATACTGCACACAGCCAGACTCACATTTAGGTTTGAAGAAAGTATACATAGCTTTAGAATAAACAACAGCTCAGAAACTGCACAGGCTCAAAACAGCCTTAAGAGAAAAACTGAAAGGTTTACTTTAAGACAAAACAGACCAAAAGACACACCAAACTTCTACACAGAGATGACACTAAATCCTGTGACAATTACCTCTCTCAATGTCAATGGATTAAATGTACCAGTTAAGAGACACAGAGTGACAAAATGGATCAAAAAAGCTAAATCCAACATCATGCTCCCTACAAGAAACACACCTGAATAGTCAGGACAAACAAAGACTCAAAATCAAAGGTTGGAGGAAAATCATCCAAGCAAACAACTCCCTTAAAAAAACAGGAATTGGAATTATTAACATCAAATAAAGCAAACTTTAGACTTAGAGAAGTTTTAAGGGACAAAGATGGACATTTTATAATAATCAAGGGATATGTAAAACAGGAAGAAATCTCAGTCCTAGGGCTGAAGGGAGATAGGTGGCACTGGTAGTTGGAATATTACACTGGTGAATGAAGGTGTTCTTATTATAACTGAAAGCCAATTACAATCATGTTTGTAATCACAGTATTTAAATAAATATATTAAAAAAGAAATATCACTCATCAACATATATGCACCCAATAGGGACCAGCAAAATATTTAATACAATTTTTGACAAATCTGAAAGACTTTAATAGCAACACAATAATAGTGGAAGACCTCAACACCCCCCTGTCACCCCGTGATAAGTAAACCGGGATCAAACCTAACAAAAATATACTAGCTCTGAAAGAATAAATAGAAGAAATCGGCCTAATATCTATAGAGAGCACTCCATACCCAGAAAACTGGATACACATTCTTCTCCAATGCACATAGGTCTTTCTCCAGGATAGACCACATGCAGGCCCATAAAACATACCTCCATAAAATCAAGAGGATAGAAATTTTACAGATTAACTTCTCAAATATCAAGGTACTAAAATTACAAGTGAACTACAAAGAAGAAAAACTTTAACACCTGGAAATTAAACAACTCACTACTGAACAATCAGTGGGTCAGAGATTAAATCAAAGAGAAAATCAAAAGATTCCTGGAAATAAATGCAAATGAAGACATAAATTATGAGAATTTGTGGAACACAGCAAAAGCGGTACTAAGAGAAAAATTTATAGCTTTGCAAGCACACATTCAGAAGGAAGAAGGGTCCTACATAAATAACTTAATAATGCAGCTTATAAAATTAGAAAATGACCAACAAAGTGAACCAAAAAATAAGAAGACAAAAGGAAATAACAAAGCTTAGAGAAGAAATCAATAAAGTGGAAATCAAAAAAAAAAAATCCAAAAGATTAATGAAAGCAAAAGTTGGTTCTTTGAATGAAAAAATAAACAAGATTGATAAGCCACTAGCAAAGATCACAAAGGAAGGGAGAGCGAGAAACTTAATAAACCGGATTAGGGCCCGGAGAGATAGCACAGTGGTGTTTGCCTTGTAAGCAGCCGATCCAGGACCAAAGGTGGTTGGTTTGAATCCCGGTGTCCCATATGGTCCCCCTTGCCTGCCAGGAGCTATTTCTGAGCAGACAACCAGGAGTAACCCCTGAGCACCACCGGGTGTGGCCCAAAAACCAAAAAAAAAAAAAAAAAAAAAAAACCGGATTAGAAATGAAATGTGGTAGACCAATACACAATACAAATAGAACAGAGATTCAAAGGGTAATTAGAGACTACTTTAAGAAACTCTATGCCACAAAACCTGAGAACCTGGATGAAATAGATAATTTCTTGGACTCTTATAATCATCCATGGTTGAATCAACTCATCACTACTGAGGAAATTAAAAATGGTAATCAAAAGTCTTCCCCAAAACAAAAGCCCAGACACAGATGAATTAACTAATGTATTCTTTCAAACCTTTCAAGAGGAATGACTACCAATTCTTTTCAGGCTCTTTGAGAAAACTGAAGAAACAGAAACATTCCCAAATAGTTTCTATGAACTAATATCATTCTGATACCAAAACCAAACAAGGATGCTGCAAAAAAGAAAACTACAGACTAATATCCCTGATGAACACAGATGCAAAGATTCTCAACAAAATCCTGGCTGTCACCTCTCACAACTCCTATTCAACATAGTACTAAAAGTACTTGCCATAGCAATTAGGCAAAAAAAAAATGGTATCAAGGGCATCCAGGTAGTAAAGGAAGAAGTAAAGCTCCCACTGTTTGTAGATGATATGTTACTATATTTAGAAAGCCCTAAAGATTCTACAAAAACGTTCTAGAAACAATATATTATAGCAAAGTGGCAAGCTACAGAATTAATCATTGGCCTTCTTATACACCAATGATGAAAAGAAATAAACATTTTTAAAACAATCCCATTTACATTAGTGCCACACAAATTCAAATACCTTGGATTCAACTTAACTAAAGAAATGAAGGAACTATACAAAGAAAACTATAAAAACTGCTTCAAGAAATAATAGAGGACACAAGTAAATGGAGAGATATGTCCTTTCTATGGATTGGAAGGATTAACATAATTAAAATGGCAATACTCCCCAAAGCATTGGGCAGTTTTAATGCAATTCCTCTAAGGATACCCATGACATTCTTCAAAGAAGTGGATCAAACACTTCTGAAATTCATTTGGAGCAATAAACATCCACAAATAGCTAAAGCAACCCTAAGGAAAAAGAAGATGGAAGGCATCACTTTCCCAACTTTAAATACTACTGCAAAGCAATAGTCATTAAAGCAGCATGTTATTGGAATAAAATCAGACCCTCAGATCAGTGGAATAGACTTGAGTATTTAGATGATGTTTCCCAGACATACTATCAATTAATCTTTGATAAAGGAGCAACAAATGAAAAATGGAGTAAGAAAGCCTGTTCAAAAAGTGGTGCTGTGGCAACTGGTCAGCCACATGCAAAAAAACAAACTCAAATCTCCATCTAGCACCATGCACAAAGGTCAAATCCAAGTGGACTAAAGACCTTGATTTTAGACCCCAAACCATAGGTATCTAGAACAACATGTAGTAAAACACTTCATGACATAGAGACTAAGGGCATCATCAAGGAAGAACAACTGTCCAAACAAGTGAAGTGGAAATGGAGATAAACTAATGGGACTATATTACAATGAAAAGCTTCTGCACTTTAAAGGAAATATTGACTAGGATACAAAGGCCACCCACAGAACGGGATAAACTATTCACCCAATACCCATCAGATAAGGGGCTAATATCCAAAATATACAAGACACTAACAGAACTTTACAATAAAAATATGTAACCCCATCAAAAATGAAGAGAAGACATGAACAATTACTTAAAGAAGAGATACAAATGATCAAAAGGCACATGAAAAAAAATGTTCCACATGACTAATCAGGCAGATGCAAATCAAAACAACAATGAGGTACCATCTCATGCCTCAAAGACTGGCACACAACAGAAAGAACAAGAGTAATCAGTACTGGTGGGGATGCGGAAAGAAAGAAACTCTTATTCACTGTTAGTGGGAATGCCATCTAGTCCAGTCGTTCTGAAAAACAATATATGAAGATTCCTCAAAAAACTGGAAATTGAGTTCTATATGATCCAGACATACTACACCTAGGGATATACCCTAGGAATATAAAAATACCTTCTGTGCACCTGTGCACCTATATTCATTGTAGCACTATTTACAATTGCCAAACAACCCAAATGGAAACAACCCAAATGCCTGACAACAGATGAGTGATTAAAAAAAACTGTGGAACATATACACAATGGAATACCATGCAGCTGTCAGGAAAAATGAAGTCATGAAATTTTTCTATACATGATTGGACATGGAAACCATTATACTGAGTGAAATAAGTCAGAAGGAGAGAGAACGACACAGAACAGTATCACTAATCTATGGAATTTAAATAAATAAAAAACATTATTGTAATAATACACAGAGAAAATAGAGATTAGGGCTGGAAAGTCTGGCCCATGGTATGAAGCTTACCACATAGTTCAGTTAGAGAAATAACTACACTGACAACCATCATGACAATGGTAGTGAATAATAGAAATAGAATGCCTGTCTCCAATATAGGCAGGGGGTGGGGAGGAGGGAAATGGGGGCATTGGTGGTGGGAATGCTATACTGGTGAAGGGGGGTTTCCTTTTATATAACTGAAGCCCAACTATAAACATGTTTGTAATTGTGGTGCTTAAAGATATTAATTAAAAATAAATAAATAAGAGGTTTTTTTAAATGAGATAATCAGTGACATCTAAATTCAATGGGTAATATTTTTTAAAGGGATGTTGCATTTTGATGCCTACTCACAGTAACATTTATTGCAGTTCCACATGTAATTCTCTTTAACCTTGAGCAAGATTTAGCAGTTCTTGCTCAACAATATTATATCTCTACTTAGCTACTAATTTAACACATTTGTTGAGTGTTCTAATAAATATTTCATACATTATCTCATTATTCAATTATATTATTAGATTATCATTAGATTATATATGTGAATATATTATAAATAAATAAAATATAAAATTATAAATATATTATGTATATATTACAAAAATATAAAATATTCTAAGTATATAAAATAAAATAGATAAAAATATAAATGTCTAATTTACTATATGCAATATATGTTATATAATTATATATTAATAATCAATACTATCTCATTATCTGAATTATACATTACCTCATTAGCTCACAAAAAGTATCTGGTCTAATTTTATTTTCCTTATCTTTAGAATTAGTTAATTGTGCACATTAAACATGCTAAGAAATTTGCCCACTTACTACATTAATACCTATTGGATATAGAAGGAATCACTTCACCCACTGGTCCTAAATACTGCACTTACTGCCTCTTCATTCAGCGTTTTCATTACTCCAGACAATTGCATGTTACTGCTTTTTCCTTCACTCCTCCACATTAATCCTGATACTTGCATATTATTACTTCTTAGTCTCTCCTCAAACCTTCAGTGACAGGATTTACAAATCCCTTTTAGAAAATCTTTTTAGAAAAATTGATCCTTCAACATAGCACCTCAAACCACTAACCCATATGCTATATTCTCAGGGACAAAGCTCTTCTCTGTTTAATATTGAAAAGACCTCAGGCTCACAGAATCCTGACTTCCTTTGTCATTGAAAACCTGGTCATTTATGTAGTCAAAAAACTCTCTGTGGGCCGGAAAGATAGCACAGCAGCGTTTGCCATGCAAGCAGCCGATCCAGCACCTAAGGTGGTTGGTTGGAATCCCTAAGGTGGTTGGTTGGAATCCCGGCGTTCCATATGGTTCCCGTGCCTGCCAGGAAGCTATTTCTGAGCAGATAGCCAGGAGTAACTAACCCTTGAGCGCCCCGGGTGGGCCGCCCCCAAAAAACAAAAACAAAACAAAAAAAAAAATAAAACCTCTCTGTGATCCTGATTCCTTTTTAGTAAAGTCAGGAATTTCCTGGTGTTTTCTAAATTGTTTTCCAGATTTACAGACCTGCTTAAGGGATACTAATGTCCTTCAAGGACAAAGAATGGTTTGCCAGACAGCAGCCTGTGTCCATCACAGCACCAACTTTTTGTCTAGATGAATATGAAGTAGATGAACATGGCATCTGCTCCTTTGTCTGCTCCCTTCCCTATGTCTAGTTAAACCTGAACCTGTGAGGGATCAGAGTAATAGTACAGTGGGCAGGGCCTTTGCCTTGAAAGTGGATGATCAGATTTGATTCCTTGGCATTCTATATGGTTCCTGAATGCAGAGCCAGAAATAACTCCTGAACACAACCGGGTGTGCCCCCCAAAAATAAAAAAACCTGAATCTCTGAATATCATTCTAATCAATACCTGACTTCTGGAGCTCTTTTACACTACCACTCACCTCTTTTATGAGTTTCAGGCATAGGACCCTGTTCCTTCTCAGACCCAAACTCACCCCACTCATAGGCTCTGTAGATCCCACTGTCCCCTCCCCAGATCTAGTTTTCTGGGTCATTTTCTTATTCAGGCTCACCTTCTTGAATGAGATGATGAATTCTCAGGGTTTTCTCACAAAAAAAGTTGTTTGATCTGATTCATCTGCTTTAACCGTGAGTAAAATGTTTGCACCCTCTCAAACCCCTGGAACAGGAAGCTCAGATTGGGTGGAGCCAGTCAGTGAAGAAACTGTAAGCTATTAAAGATACAGAACATAGCTCCACAATTTTGCCAGGCTGAAGCTTTTCTCCATATGCCAACTACTGTTCCAAAAACTTAAAGCTCCCTCTGGAACTTTGTTATTTGAGGTTAAGAGTGGCAGATCCAGAAAGACCATTGAAATGATCCAAATCTAATGCCACCCTGGAAGACTGTGCTCTAAATTTTCAAGCAAAATTTGTCTTTTCTTTAGAAAAATGCAATATCGAGGCCGGAGAGATAGCATGGAGGTAAGGCATTTGGCTTGCGTGCAGAAGGTCGGTGGTTCGAATCCCGGCATCCCATATGGTTCCCAAGAAAGGAAGGAAAGGAAGGAAGGAAAGGAAGGAAGGAAGAAAGGAAGGAAGGAAAGGAAAGGCAAGGAAAGAAGGAAGGAAGGAAAGGAAAGGAAAGAAAGGAAGGAAGGAAGGAAGGAAAGGAAATAAAGAGAAAGAAACAAAGAAAGAAGAAACAAAGAAAGAAGAAAGAAACAAAGAAAAAGAAAAAATAAACAAACAAAAAGGAAAGAAAAAGAAAGAAGAAACAAAGAAACAAAAAAGAAAGAAAAAATAAAGAAACAAAGAAAAGCAAAAATAAAAATGCAATAACAGATTCTCATGGAAATAAAAAATGAAACTATAAACACTACACACATTTAAAAAACAGTCTAGGGACCAGAGAGATGTATGGAGTTAAGGTATTTATCTTGAATCAAGCTGAACCTGGTTTAGTGATGGCACTATGAATAATCCCTCAGCACAAACAGAACTGATTCCTGAGCACAGAGCCAGGAGTAATCCCTGAGCACTGCCAGTTGTGATCCAACCCTACTTCCCCAAGTACCTTGTGCCTAGGAACATGTTTCTTGATGGAGATGCTGATTAAACACTTGACCTGCACCTATGGAGGAAGCCATTCTAGAGCTTTCCGTCAGGAATGAATTTAACTCTCTGACATCAAACCACAGACCAAAATACAACCGACAATTTCACAAATACCCATTACTGTTAAAACAAATTCTGAGTCATACTCTGAATGATCACCCTGATGTTCAGCTTCTGGAGGAGGCTATAGTAATAATACAAGGAGTTCTTTCCAATATCAACCTAAAGAAAGGTGGATCAGAATGCCAGCATTACATTGACAAATTAGAGTATCTAGATGAAAATCAAAAGGATCCTAGAACTAAAGCAAGCAACTTGTTACTTTGCCATGGGGAACTGAAGAATAAAAACAGACATAAACTACATTTTTCTATTTTAAGACGTCTTAGGTTTTGGGGTTTTTTTGACATCTTAGTTCTGACTTGGCCTGTTACATGAAATGAGCGCCACTACTACCAGGTGCACTGGCAGCCAATCTCAATATAGGAGCTGATCTTGGAGGACTTACAAGACAGAGATGTGAGGATATTATAATGTCTTGACAAATAGTCTAATCTATTTATTTTCCATATGATTGTACCTGCTAATATAAACTAATGTTTATGTTCACAGGTATCATTGAACTAGGCAAGAGCATGCCATAGAGTGACTCTGCTACAATTCTCATTCACTGAGTATACTTTTGCAGGTTTTTTGTTTTTGTTTGGTTTGGTTGGTTTGTTGTTTTTTGTGGGCCACACCTGGTGACACTCAGGGGTTACTCCTAGCTATGTGCTCAGAAATTGCTCCTGGCTTGGGGATCATATGGGACTCTGGGGGATTGAATCTTCCTAGGCTAGAGCATGCAAGGCAGATGCCTGAACTCTAGTGCCACCACTCTGGCCCATGCAGTTTATTTCTTTTTCTTTTTTTTTCTCTTTTTTTCTAACCCCTGAGCACTGCCGGGTGTGACCCAAAAAAGTGAGAGAGAGAGAGAGAGAGAGAGAGAGAGAGAGAGAGCGAGAGAGAGAGAGAGAGAGAGAGAGAGAGAGATTTTAGAATACTAAATTAAGTCTATGTGGTGGGAAGTTGGTGATGAGGTGAATTGCAAGTAATAGAAGAACATTAGCTCAAGGTCTTGGGCCTGTTACTGACTGAGGTGAAGATGTTATATATAAAAATTCCTCAAATGCTGAGGCCGGAGAGATAGCACAGAGGTAGGGCGTTTGCCTTGTGTTCAGCCAACCCAGGACAGACCTAGATTTGATCCCCAGCATCCCATTTGGTCCCCTGATCCTGCCAGGAGCAATTTCTGAGCACAGAGCCAGGAGTAACCCCTGAGCACCACCGGGTATAACCCAAAACCCTAAAAATATATATATATATTTTCTCAAATGCTAGTAGCATATAGTTTATTGACCTAGTTCTAATTTAAGAGACCTAAACTAGCAGCTGGTCTGCTAACAAAGGAATTCAAACCTTTTATTAACATCTTCCAAGGACCTATTCCATGACAATGTCATAACAACACCACATTCACTGGCTCCTTCAGCTTGACTGCAGTTTATTTTTAATTCAAGCTAGTTTACTATTATATCATAATGCCCATGTTGTCCATTTACTTTTAGGAAAGGAACCTGGATACTAAAGACCCTTTAGATGATACTTCATGGTGTAGACTCCCTTTATAGTGCTCATTACCATATTACTTAGTATTTTAGATTTGAAAATTATGGTTTTTTAGGAATGTTCTATGTACAATCTAACTCACGAAGCCTTTTTCAGCAAAGTTTACCCTCGGCAATGATGATTTGCCTAAGAATTGGAAAACCTTACTATCTGATCTGCCAGCTTTATCTGACCTGCTCCATCTGGGTCAATTTTTCAACTGCAACCTATGGATCTATCTTCATTGTCTGTGTGTGTTGTAGTCACTCCTATGCCTGTCTAATGTCCATCTATATTGTACAGAATGTCTGTCTATATTGTATATCTAGTCCTTCCCCCCCCCACCCCGCTTATAGCTTTACAAATGCTTTTCTATACTTTCCACTCTCTCACCACTGATCTATTATTTCTTCCTTTTTAACACTTTTTACTCTAAATTCTTAACTCCTCAGTAATTGGAATGTTCCCCCACCCCAAACCACTGTCAGCCAATTACCAAACTTAAAGAACAGCCCCACAGTATCATTTGCTGCAGACTGTTGCTCATTACTAGATTTAGCTTTTGAGAGTCCCTCAGCTCAAGGACATTTCCTGATCTGTGGCTGATGCATTCCATTTTTCAGACCTCACATACCACATTGCAGGCTGAAGCTGTGCTCCAGATTTTATTTCTCCCTCCCCAGAGTATTTAAAAAGATTTAAAGTGGATATGTATATTTCCTTTGCATATTTTAGTTGCATTTCCTTTATACCATATTTTCCAGCATATAAGATGACTGAGCATATAAGACAACCCCATACTTTTTCTGTTAAAATATAGGGTTTGGGCTATATTCACCATCTAAGATTACCTCTCTTTTAACGTACACTATGGAAATTAAAAAAAAAAAGTAAGAGAAAAATAGTAGAACCCTCAAAGGTTAACAGTATATGTTTAATAAAGCTAGTCTTTGGAGTGCCAACACAAATTTTACATTTGTCATTTGTAGTGAGTGACTGATTTTTTAATTATGATCTACATTGAGAGCAGAGAGAGGGGGCTCCTCCAAGAGCAGCTGGCTGGGGTGCAGTGATTAATAGGACAGCTAGAGGGAGACAGAGTGCCTCCTCTGTGTCCCAAAAAAGTTGAACAGAGGACTGAGCACAGGAAAGTTGCATACCAGCTATGACACCTGGCGGCTAGATGGGAGGCAGCTTTCTTTAACTCAGCTTCTCTGTGTGCCCTGAAAGAATAATCAGGACAAACAGAGGACTGAGTGATGATGCCCCGCAGCTGGATGGGTTTCAGCAGTAAGATGGGGGCAGATCACTCATCCCTGAAGCTGAAGTAAGTTTCAGCATGTTGTATACTGACATATAAGATGACCCCCTACTTTTTGTTGTTGTTGTGTCTTTTTGTGCCACACCCAGTGACACTCAGGGGTTACTCCTGGCTATGCACTCAGAAATCGCTCCTGGTTCGGGGAACCCTATTGGACGCTGGGGAATCAAACCACAGTCTAACCTAGGTTAGTACATGCAAGGCAAACACACTACTGCTTGCCCCACTGCTTCAGCCCTGACCCCTGACTTTTTTTTTTTGCAAGAAAACAAGGAGATTTAATTATTTAACAGAACACAACTAGGCATTAACCTGAAATTGCTTCCCAGAGCAAAGGTACACAGCACTTTTTTATAACAGATTTTTGCATTATAATAATATTATAATACTATAATATAATATATAATATAACATATTATTATTATATAAAATACAATTGTAATTATTATGAAACATTATATAATTATATAATAATGATGAAACATTGCAATATACAGTGGTATATTGATGCAGGAGAGACTCAACAAGGAACTAGAGGGAGGCCCTTGTTGGCTTTCTCTATGGTGAATGTATTTTTCTTTTTCTTTTTTTTAATATAACTATCCATTTATTAAAGTCTATGAAATGCTATAATAGAGTTGACCAATTTTCTTCCTGTCACTTTTTACTATCTTTGTTACATACATCTGGTATGCAAGCAGTATTTAGAGTTCAACACCTATTTTTTTAATATTTTATTTAAACAGTTTGATTACATCATGATTGTGTTTGGGTTTCAGTCATGTAAATAACATCCCCCATTACCAGTGCAACATTCCCATCACCAGTGTCCCAAATATCCCTCCTCCCCATCCCACTCCTGCCTGTACTCTAGAGAGGCTTTCTATTTCCCTCATACATTCTCATTATTAGGATAGTTCAAAATGTAGTTATTTCTCTAACTGATCTCATCACTCTTTATGGTGAGCTTCATGAAGTGAGCTGTAATTTCCAGCCCTCCTCTCTTTTGTCTCTGAATATTATTATTGCAAAAATGTCTTTAATTTTTCTTAAAACCCATAGATGAGTAAGACCATTCTGCGTCTTTCTCTCTCTCTCTCTGACTTATTTCACTCAGCATAATAGATTCCATGTACATCCATGTATAGGAAAATTTCATGACTTAATTTCTCCTGACGGCTGCAAAATATTTCATTGTGTATATGTGCCACAGTTTCTTTAGCCATTCATCTATTGAAGGATATCTTGGTTGTTTCCAGAGTCTTGCTATGGTAAATAGTGCTGCAATAAATACAGGTGTAAGGAAGGGATTTTTGTATTGTATTTTTGTATTTTTAGGTTATATTCCTGAGTGGTATAGCTGGATTGTATGGGAGTTCAATTTCCAGTTTTTGGAGGAATCTCCATATCGCTTTCCATAAAGGTTGAACTAGACGGCATTCCCACCAGCAGTGAATAAGAGTTCCTTTCTCTCCACATCCCCACCAACACTGCTTGTTCTCATTCTTTGTGATGTGTGCCAATCTCTGTGGTGTGAGGTGGTACCTCATAGTTGTTTTGATTTGCATCTCCCTGATGATTAGTGATGTGGAGCACTTTTTCACGTGCCTTTTGGCCATTTGTATTTCTTTTTCTCAAAGTGTCTGTCCATTTCTTCTCCCCATTTTTTGATGGGATTAGATGTTTTTTTCTTGTAAAGTTCTGTCAGTGCCTTGTATATTTTGGTTATTAGCCCCTTATCTGATGGGTATTGGGTGAATAGTTTCTCCCACTCAGTGGGTGACTCTTGTATCCTGGGCACTATTTCCTTTGAGGTGCAGAAGCTTCTCAGCTTAATATATTCCCATCTGTTAATCTCTGCTTTCACTTGCTTGGAGAGTGCATTTTCCTCCTTGAAGATGCCATTATTCTCAATGTCCTGGAGTGTTTTGCCTACGTGTTGTTCTATAAATCTTATGATATCGGGTCTGATATCCATTTGAATTTTATCTCCATACATGATTTTAGCTGGGGGTCTAAGTTCAATTTTTTGCAAGTGGCTAGCCAGTTGTGCCAACACCACTTGTTGAAGAGGCTTTCTTTACTCCATTTAGGATTTCTTGCTCCTTTATCAAAAAATAGGTGATTGTATGCCTGGGGAACATTCTCTGAGTATTCAAGCCTATTTCACTGATCTGAGGGTCTGTCTTTATTCCAATACCATGCTGTTTTGATAACTATCACATTGTAGTAAAGTTTAAAGTTCGGGAAAGTAATTCCTCCCATATTCTTTTTCCCAATGATTGCTTTAGCTTATTCTAGGGTGTTTATTGTTCCAAATGAATCGAAAAGTGATTGATATACTTCTTTGAAGAATGTCATGGGTATCTTTAGAGGGATTGCATTAAATCTGTACAATGCTTTGGGGAGTATTGCCATTTTAATGATGTTAATCCTGCCAGTCCATGAGCAGGGTATGTCGACACCTATCTGTACAGAAGATTTTATGCAAATGATCATTAGATATGTACATCCCATACTATACATAAACATTATACATAGTAGAAAAACAGATGTGATTTAAGAATCAATAAATCCTCTGAAATAAAAAGGTTATTAAAATTAATATAAAAGCAATGGTGCAGAATGTAAGAAAAGCAACTTGAAACTAAAAATATCTTTTCATAATTGTTCTCAAGAAGAAACTGAAAATAAAAATTGGGAAGTTGTTCTTAAATTTCTTTTTTATAATATCTTTATTTAAACATCATTTTATCTTTTTTTTTTATTTTTTTTTATTTAAACACCTTGATTACATACATGATTGTGTTTGGGTTTCAGTCATGTAAAGAACGCCACCCATCACCAGTGCAACATTCCCACCACCAATGTCCCAAGTCTCCCTCCTCCCCACCTAACCCCTGCTTGTACTCTAAACAGGCTCTCCATTTCCCTCATACATTCTCATTATTAGGAAAGTTCAGAATGTAGTTATTTCTCTAGTTAAACTCATCACTCTTTGTGGTGAGCTTCCTGTGGTGAGCTGGAACTTCCAGCTCTTTTCTCTTTTGTGTCTAAAAATTATTATTGCAAGAATGTCTTTCATTTTTCTTAAAACCCATAGATGAGTGAGACCATTCTGTGTTTTTCTCTCTCTCTCTCTGGCTTATTTCACTCAGCATAATAGATTCCGTGTACATCCATGTATAGGAAAATTTCATGACTTCATCTCTCCTGACAGCTGCATAATATTCCATTGTGTATATGTACCACAGTTTCTTTAGCCATTCATCTGTTGAAGGGCATCTTGGTTGTTTCCAGAGTCTTGCTATGGTAAATAGTGCTGCAATGAATATGGGTGTAAGGAAGGGGTTTTTGTACTGTATTTTTGTGTTCTTAGGGTATATTCCTAGGAGTGGTATAGCTGGATCATATGGGAGCTCGATTTCAAGTTTTTGGAGGAATCTCCATATCGCTTTCAATAAAGGTTGAACTAGACGGCATTCCCACCAGCAGTGGATAAGAGTTCCTTTCTCTCCACATCCCCGCCAACACTGTTTATTCTCATTCTTTGTGATGTGTGCCATTCTCTGGGGTGTGAGGTGGTATCTCATCGTTGTTTTGATTTGCATCTCCCTGATGATTAGTGATGTGGAGCACTTTTTCACGTGTCTTTTGGCCATTTGTATTTCTTTTTTGTCAAAGTGTCTGTTCATTTCTTCTCCCCATTTTTTGATGGGATTAGATGTTTTTTTCTTGTAAAGTTCTGTCAGTGCCTTGTATATTTTGGAGATTAGCCCCTTATCTGATGGGTATTGGGTGAATAGTTTCTCCCACTCAGTGGGTGGCTCTTGTATCCTGGGCACTACTTCCTTTGAGGTGCAGAAGCTTCTCAGCTTAATATATTCCCATCTGTTAATCTCTGCTTTCACTTGCTTGGAGAGTGCATTTTCCTCCTTGAAGATGCCATTATTCTCAATGTCCTGGAGTGTTTTGCCTACGTGTTGTTCTATAAATCTTATGATATCGGGTCTGATATCCATTTGAATTTTATCTCCATACATGATTTTAGCTGGGGGTCTAAGTTCAATTTTTTGCAAGTGGCTAGCCAGTTGTGCCAACACCACTTGTTGAAGAGGCTTTCTTTACTCCATTTAGGATTTCTTGCTCCTTTATCAAAAAATAGGTGATTGTATGCCTGGGGAACATTCTCTGAGTATTCAAGCCTATTTCACTGATCTGAGGGTCTGTCTTTATTCCAATACCATGCTGTTTTGATAACTATCACATTGTAGTAAAGTTTAAAGTTCGGGAAAGTAATTCCTCCCATATTCTTTTTCCCAATGATTGCTTTAGCTTATTCTAGGGTGTTTATTGTTCCAAATGAATCGAAAAGTGATTGATATACTTCTTTGAAGAATGTCATGGGTATCTTTAGAGGGATTGCATTAAATCTGTACAATGCTTTGGGGAGTATTGCCATTTTAATGATGTTAATCCTGCCAGTCCATGAGCAGGGTATGTCGACACCTATTTGTACAGAAGATTTTATGCAAATGATCATTAGATATGTACATCCCATACTATACATAAACATTATACATAGTAGAAAAACAGATGTGATTTAAGAATCAATAAATCCTCTGAAATAAAAAGGTTATTAAAATTAATATAAAAGCAATGGTGCAGAATGTAAGAAAAGCAACTTGAAACTAAAAATATCTCTTTATAATGGTTCTCAAGAAGAAACTGAAAATAAAAATTGGGAAGTTGTTCTTAAATTTCTTTATTTATTTATTTCTTTATTTAAACATCATTTTATCTTTTAGTTAGGGGCTCCCACCTTTTTCAATTTGTGACCCTTATATTTCTGAATTTTTCTATAAAATTAAGAAGAAAATAAATGAAATGATGAGGTCAGGGGTCAAGTTGTCTCAGGTGCATTGGTGGAGACAAAAAGGGGCAGAGTTAAATATCCAAGCCAAAATAAGCAGCAATAGAATCAAGAGACCCAAACTATAACAATCTAAATTTAAAATGGGCCTGTTATACTCGCAGGTCAAGGGGCAAAGAGTGGTAGTATAAGATGCACTCTGAAACATGGGTGGAGAAATGCTGACACTGATGGTGGGATGGGTCTTGATTCATTGTATATCTAAAATTCAACTATGAAGGACTTTGTAAATCACAATTTTTTAACAAAATAAAATTTTAAAAATTAAAAATTTTTTAATAATGAGAATGTATGAGGGAAATGGAGAGCCTGTTTAGAATACAGGCGGGGGTCAGGTGGGGAGGAGGGAGACTTGGGACATTGGTGATGGGAACGTTGCACTGGTGATGTGTGGTGTTCTTTACATGGCTGAAACCCAAACACAATCATGTCTGTAATCAAGGTGTTTAAATAAAAAAATCTATTTAAAAAAAGTTAAAAAGAGGGGCTGGAGTGGTGGTGCAAGCAGTAAGCGTCTGCCTTGCCTGTACTAGCCTAGGATAGATCGTGGTTCTATGCCCGGGCATCCCATATGGTCCAGCAAGCCAGGAGCGATTTCTGAGTACATACCCCTTTTTCATCACATCCTCATCCTGTTTGCGCCACAGGAAAAAGCAGTTCTTAATCTATTCTCCCTAGCCTGACCCATGCACAAAGCCAACTCAGCCTTTCACTTCCTCTCCACCCACTTCCCACCTGAATTGCTTTCAATTTCAATTCCCAGAACAACTGCATTTAGAAGAACTAGAGTTTTAATCCTTCTAAATATGGAAAGTATCAGTCTTGTCTGAGACCAGAAACCACAGAGTGCAAAGCTGCTGCTTTGGAAACTCTGCTGAGAGGTCAGAGGAACCTTCTGGCTGGTGTGATCTGCAGGTCTCTGTTCTCTGCCCCAACCTGCACCTGTAGCTGCTCTCTCAGAGTGATGGTTCCTGTCTATGAAAAAAGGCTCCAACAGGACAGGGGTTAGGCTCAGAAAGAGACATGTGGGAAAACTGAGGAGAATGTCAAGTGAAGGAGAGATTCTGACAATTAATGCAGAGAGTTAAGTCCAAGTTCTCAGCACCAGGTTTGGTGGAAGATTCTTTGATGTGGTCTCTGGTCCATTGCTCTCAGATATTTAGCAGGTAGAATTTGCAAAGTGATACATTGAAATATCATCCACTGAAATTGTAGAACTTTCTCTATTTGCTCTACTTCCAATTTTCCATCTTTCCCTTTTCCCTACCATTGCTTTTAAACACATTTTTAACCACTCAGAGTTTATCATTAACCAAATGTAATTTAAGGGCATGCTCCATAGTCTCAGCTTCAGTTTGGAATCTGACAGATTTTAATTCATAAGAAATCAAGGCCCCAAAAAAGAATTTCTGCCCTTTGGCCTTGGAGATGTAAGTCCCAGTATGTATGTGGTGTGTGTGTGTGTGTGTGTGTGTGTGTGTGTGTGTGTGTGTGTTTCTGGTTGTTTATATGCTTTAATTTTGTGCTATGCCTGGGAATGTATATTCATGGTGTTGTTTCATTTGTTTTAATTTTTTTTGGAAAGGGCACATCTGTCAGTTAATCCTAGATCTAAGCTCAAGAATTACTCCTGGTGGTGGTTAGGGGAACCTATAGTATGCCTGGAATTGAAGTCATGTGGGCTGCATGCAAGGCAAGCACCCTACCTGCTGTACTATAGCTTCAGCCAGAGAAAACAATTGTCTTTGAAAATATTTTAACACAGACTTATGTGAATTATAATTAATAATAATAAACTACAAGTTTCACATATCAATAGCATTCAAGATAACATCTCTTAGTATAAACAACAAATAATATATACCAAGCTAAAGAAGCATTAATAATATTAGAGTTGTAAGCAAAGAGGAAATACTAGAAGTAACGTTAAAATTTAGTTGAAAGTGGGGTCTGAGTGATAGCACAGTGGTGGGGCATTTGCCTTGCATGTGGCTGATTCAGGACAGACCTCAGTTTGATCCCCAGGGTCCCATATGGTCTCCCAAATCAGGAGTGATTGCTGAGTGCATAGCCAGGAGTAACCCCTGAATATCACCAAATGTGTCCTCCAAAATTTTTTATTTGAAAGGAGCTTTCTATGAATTGGTTCTCAAAAGAATTGTTTTAGCCTGCCATAAGCAGAGCTAATTAAAGGACCTTTGGTCTTACAGTTGAAGCCAACAAAAGAAAGGTGCCAGTTCTAGAGAAGAAAGTAAAACTCTTCAGGGTAACTTGCCTGATTATCACCACTGAGACAAAAGTCAGTCTGGCTTCAACAGGAATTATTGCTCTAAGAACGTCAGAGAGATTGGAGATGTGGTATAGCAGGAGCACAGAGGGTGAAGTCTGTTGCTGTTTTTATTAGTAATTTACCGTACTTTACAAAATTGTTCAATATTGACTTCCAGAGTTTTCACTTGGGCATATACTAAAATCAGAATGATACAGAGAAGATTATCATGGCCCCTGCACAAGGTTGACATGCCAGTTCATGAAGCATTCCATATTTTTTGCATCATACTTTTTTGCATAGGCATACTAAAATGGGGAAATCTTATGTATAGAAGAAGTTTTTATCTAATAGAGATAAGAACCCATAACTTTTATTATACAGGGATTCCTTCCACCCTGAACATTTTTCATGGAGACTCGACTTAGACCTCATGTGATCGGACATTGTCTGTTTAAACCTGAACCCTGTATCCCAACCTTAGAACTGATACAGTTCCCTGCACCTGCACCAGAAACCAAACTCCTCCCAGGGGAGGCCTAATACTGCTCTGGTACCAACTTGCACCAGGGTAGGTTCATATGACACCCTGAAGATGAGGAAACAACAACTTGATCTAAGGGCAAGTCTCCCTACCTCATTGTCTGAAGGTGAGATGAAATCAGAAGTCCCTTCATCCTAGGATCTATGCAAAAACAAAGATCATTAATTGTAGAAGACTAAGACAACTGCAACTGAGCAGAACTTTTCCTGGCACTGTAAAGGAAGACGATCCTAGGCTTCATCCTAAGACCTATGCAAAAACCAAGATCTCTAATTATAGAGGAGTAATTTTGACAACCACAGCTGAGCAAAACTTTTCCTAGCACCGTAAATAAAGACCTTGAAGTTTGACAACTAACATGCCTGCAGCCTGTAATCAGTCTCATGACAGTATGTGCTGCGGACCCTTTATCCTAATGAGATAAAAAGTCCCTAAGCATAACCTTAGTGAGTTCATTTTCCCACTGAGAGTCAAGCGGGAGCACAAAGAGGTGAATATGAAATATGGATTATGAAATATGAAATAAATGAGACCACACAGAATGCATGGGGACTTGCGTCTAGAAAGACGAAGACAAATTTATTTTTTGAGCTGGGTAACTTTTAAGGGTTGAGCTCTGGAATGCGGGGTGTAATTTTGGAGATCAAAGAAAGTGGGAGATGGTCAGGGAAACAGAATGAAAGGCCATGGCTAAAATCTGCATATTAAAGAACCGATACTGAAGGTGAAAGGCAGTTTTGTTGTGGATTAGCTTTGTTTTGGGTAAGCAGGAGAAACCAGGTAATTTTCAGGGAAGTGGGAAGAGAGAGAAATGTTTTAGAGTTTTGGGGAAAAACTGAAAATTGCTTTACTCATGAGCTAAGTTTTGGGAAAAACATGATCTTGGCGCCAAGGTAGCAGAGATCACAGAGAACTGGTCAGTGGGAGACTTTTGGTGGGATCTTCACTGTCCTCCTTTGTTAGAATTACTGAGGCCTGATTTCTAATAATGGTCAAAAATAAAGAGAGAGATAGTTACAGCCACTTTAGAATTATGGCCAAACAATCCACGCAAAGGGTCAACTGATTTGACTGCTCTAAGCGGGCCTTTTTGGCAAATAATTATTTTTCAGGAGTGCAACACTTTTGATGTGTGCCCTTCCTGAGTGGGGTGTAACAAGTATGTTTCAAGGGTAGAGACACCCTGTATCACTTAGGCCAAGGAATTTTCCTTTCCAATTTCCCTAACACTTACTGAGCCTATACAAAAAAAAAAAAAAAACAAAAAAACCCAACCAATCAAAGAAACAAAAAAAACTTGCCACATCTGATCTTCCTATTTTTTAATTTATTTTATTATTTTAACTTTCATTCATTTACTCTTTTCTCTTTTTCTTTTATTCTTCTTTTGACTTTGTAGCTTCTCGATAAGAGCTTTTTTTAACAGAACCATAGAATATGAATCATCTTATTCTACTCATATTTCTATGTCTTCCTATAAATTAAGGGGAAAAAAAGTAGGTGATCCCAGGAATCAAGCTGTCTTAGGAGCATTGAGTGGAAATAAAAGAAGGTCAGATCTAAATGCCCAAACTAAGGTTCAACAATAATAAAATCAAGAGACCCAAACTATAACAATCTATACACAAAATTATCCTGTTACACTAGCAGTCCAGGGAGCATTCCAGGTTTGGAATGCATGCTGGGAACTATGTTGGAGGAACATTAACACAGGTAGTGGGAATGGCTCTAACTCATTGTCACTATATACCTGAAATACAACTGTGAAAGATTTGTTAAAAAAAAAAACAAAAAAAAAAAACCAGAGGCCGGAGAGCTAGCATAGAGGTTAGGTGTTTGCCCTTCATGCAGAAGGTCATTTGTTCAAATCCCAGCATCCCATATGGTCCCCCGTGCCTGCCAGGAGCGATTTCTGAGCATGGAGCCAGGAGTAACCCCTGAGCACTGCTGGGTGTGACGCAAAAACCAAAAACCAAACCAAAACAAACAAAAAATGGGGGGGTGTAGGCTGGAAAGATAGCACAGCAGTAGGGCGTTTGCCTTGCACACAGCCAGTCCAGGACAAATGGTGGTTCGAATCCTGGCATCCCATATAGTTCCCCTGCCTGCCAGGAGTAATTTCTGAGCACAGAGCCAGGAGTAGCCACTGAGAGCCACCAAGTGTGACCCCCCAAACAAACAAGCAAAAAGAACAACAAAGAATTGACTTCCAGGCATTCAATGTTACAACAACAGTCCCACCATTAGTTTCATCTTCCCCCCTTCCAACATCATCAGATTCCCTTCAAGCCCCTAAGACTGGCTCTTTAACTGGCACATTTTTTCTGTTTTGGACCACACTCAGCTGTGCTCAGGGTTTACTCCTGGCTCTGCACTCAGGGATAAATCCTGGCAGGGTTTGGGAGACTATATGTGATGCAGGGTTTAGAACCCATATCCTCCAAATGCAAGGCAAGTGCCCTTCCCACTATACTTTCTCTACAGCTACTTAACAGGAACATTTTTTAAGTTTGGCTATTATATTTAGAATCTCATTCTTACCGTGTTGTTGGCTCTATAGTTTATATAGACCTTAGACCACACATCTCCACCATGGATATGTTCAAGTCCACTGACCCCGTAATTTTCCCTGTAACCTCCTATCTATTTCGGGTTTTTTTGTTTTATTGTTTTTTTGTTTTGTTTTGGTTTTGGTTTTGGTTTTGGTTTTTGGGTCATACCCGGCAGTGCTCAGGGGTTACTCCTGGCTCTATGCTCAGAAATCGCTCCTGTTAGGCTTGGGGTACCATATTGGATGCCCAGGATTCGAACCACCATCCCTCTGCATGCAAGGCAAATACCCTACTTCCATGCTGTATCTCCGGCCCCCCATCTTCTTCTTAGTTCCCAACCTAAGTTCTTTTCTTTCTTGTAATTCTCGTTTCTATAGTCTTGGCTCAAAGATAATATAAGCATATTATATTAATATATGTTAATTGGCTCAAAGATAATATAAGCATATTATATTAATATATGTTAATTTTAATATATATTAACATTTATATCAATCATATTGGTGTGTATTATTTATTAATATAGGCATTCATATATAAATATAAGTATCACCTCCTTGATTTCTTTAATTCTCTGTATGTTGATACAACTATAGCACTCAATTTATAGTGAGTTCAGGATAACTGAATGGTTTTGAGGACAACCCGAGTAGGCAAAATGCTATAGTTGTCCATATTAAATGTGACCTTTTTCTTAAGTGGCAAGTTTACTATAACGTCTGTAGTCAGTAACTTTTCAGTTTATTCAAATTACAATTTAAAAAGTATTATGTTGAACCATGCCCACAAACTCAGTCTCAGTGTTTGCATCAGGCCAGCTCCATAGACTCACTCGTTTCTACCAAGCCATAAAAAATCATGAGTAGGGAACTGGAGAGGTGGCGCTAGAGGTAAGGAGTTTGCCTTGCAAGCCTAGGACAGACCAAGTTCTATCCTCCGGCATCCCATATGGTCCCCCCAAGCCAGGGGTGATTTCTGAGTGCATAGCTCAGAGTAACCCCTGAGCGTCAAACGGGTGTAGCCCCCCCCCAAAAAAATTTATGAGTACATCAACCGTGAAGCAGAAAAATGGCAATCTCAGGAGAAGGGGTACAAGCCCTACCCTATGAAGCCAAACATTCTGCATCCATCACCCAGAATCACCACTTATTTTATGGCCCTGCTTCACCACTCCTCAACGATTCTCTTCCAGAACACCAATTTGTCTAAACTTCAGATACACCAATCTTTGAGCTAATATCACCAGGGTTGTTTGTTGTTGTTTTGAAAAAGATCAGGCACCCTCCCCCTGTATTCTCCTTTTTCCAGGAGACCTGGTAGCTAAGAACATGCCCCACAAAAGCCAAAAAGTATCAATAATAGTGCTTTGAATTTCTGGAAATTTTCATTTCTTTGTTGCTGTGATCCATATTCTACACACCTGTCAGATAAAAAAACATCCAAGAAATAAACAAGTTTAGCTTGAGAGTTGATAGTCCAAGTGAAGAAGCAGAAAGAGATCTGATGACTCTTCATTTCTAAATTACCTGAATGCAAGCACCTGCTGGAAACACCCTGCAGCTGGTGTCACAAGTTCGGTCTTTTATCTGCCAGAGGAAGACCATTTTCAAAGACTTTACCTTAGCTTCCTCTTTCAATATACATGTCTCTTTGAGATATAAAGACCCGCTTAGGCTTGATTAGCATTAGATAGGTATTTACCTCTTGGCAGCTGCTCTTTCTCCCAAATTGATTGATACTAAATAGTAAATATATGAAGGACAGACAGGGCTCTTAGTACACGAATCTGAGAGCCACCAGACCACATGATTTTCTCTATTATGTCTGCCTCTATTTCTTATTTTACATATATATTTACTTGATTACAGACATGATTGTAGTTGGGTTTCAGTCATAAAAAGAACATCCGGGGCCGGGCGGTGGCGCTAGAGGTAAAGTGCCTGCCTTGCCTGCGCTAGCCTTGGACGGACCGCGGTTCGATCCCCCGGTGTCCCATATGGTCCCCCAAGCCAGGAGCGACTTCTGAGCACATAGCCAGGAGTAACCCCTGAGCGTCACTGGGTGTGCCCCCCCCAAAAAAAAGAACATCCCCCTTCACCAGAGCAACATTCCCATCACCAATGTCCCCCATTTCCCTCCTCCCTGCCCCTGCCAGTATTCGAGACAGGCATTCTACTTCTCTCACTGTCATTGTCATGATAGTTGGTAGTGTAGTTATTTCTCTAACTGCATACACCACTCTTTGTGGTGAGCTTCATATTGTGAGCCTGCTCTTCCAGCCCTTATCTCTATTGTCTGTGGGCATGTTACAATACTATCTTTTATTTTTCTTAAAACCCACATATGAGTAACTCTATTCTGTGTCTATCTCTCTTCTTTCGACTTACTTAACTAAGCATAATAGAGTCGATGTACATCCATGATTAAGAAAAATTCATGACTTCATCTCTTCTGACAGCTGCATAATATTCCATTTTGTGTATATATTCCACAGTTTCTTTAGCCATTCATTTGTTGAAGAACATCTTGGTTGTTTCTAGAGTCTGGCTATTGTAAATAACGCTGCAAAGAATATAGGTGTGAGGAAGGCTTTGAATTGTATTTTTGTGTTTTTAGGGTATATCCCTAGGAGTGGTATAGCTGAATCATATGGGAGCTCAATTTCCAGTTTTTAGAGGAATCTCCATATTGTTTTCCATGAGAGTCCCTTTCTAGCCACATCCCCACCATCAGTGATTGTTCTTGTTCTTTGTGATGTGTGCCAGTCTCTATGGCATGACATGGTACCTCATAGTTGTTTTGATTTGCATCTCCCTGATGATTAGTGATGTGGAGCATTTTTTCATGTGCCTTTTGTCCATTTGAATTTCTTCTTTGAGGAAGTGTCTGTTCATTTATCTTCCCATTTTTGATGGGATTAGATGTTCTTTTCTTGTTAAGTTCTATCAGTACCTTGTATGTCTTCAATATTAGCCCCTTATCTGATGGGTATTGGGTAAATAGTTTCTCCCATTCTGTGGCTGGCTTTTGTATCCTAGGTACTATTTCCTTTGAGGTGCAGAAACTTCTCAGCTTAATATAGTTTCATCTGTTTATCACTGCTCCCACTTGTTTGGAGAGTGCTGTTTCCTCCTTGAAGATGCCTTTAGTCTCAATGTCCTGGAGTGTTTTACCTACATGTTGTTCTATATACCTTCTGGTTTCAGGTTTGATATCAAGGTCTTTAATCTATTTGCATTTGACCTTTGTGCACGGTGTTAACTGGGGGTCTGAGTTTGCTTTTTTGCAAGTGGCTGACCAGTTGTCCAACACTACTTGTTGCAGAGGCTCTCCTTGCTCCATTTTGCATTTCTTGCCCCTTTATCAAAGATTAATTAATTTTCTTGGAAACATTCTCTGAATACTCAAGTCTAGTCTATTGATCTGAGGGTCTGTCTTTATTCCAACACCACGCTGTTGACTGTAGCTTTGTAATACAATTTAAAGTTGGGGAAAGTGATGCCTCATATATTCTTATTTCCAAGGGTTGCTCTAATTATTCAAGGGTGTTTATTGTTCCACATAAATTTCAGGAGTAAGTTTGGTCCAATTCTTTGAAGAATGTCCTGGGTTTCCTTAGAAGGATTGCATTAAATCTGTCCAAAGCTTTGGGGAGTAATGCCATTTTAATGTTGTTAATCCTCCCAATCCATAAGCCAGGTCTGTGTCTCTATTTCCTTATGTCTTTTTTTATTTCTTGAAGCAGGGTTTTGTACTCTTCTTTATATAGTTCCTTCACCTTTTTAATTAAGTTGACTCCAACATATTTGAGTTTGTGTGCCACTAATGTGAATGAGATTTTTTTAATGTCCATTTCTTTTCTATCATTATTGGTGAACAAGAAGGCCATTGATTTTTGCGTGTTAATTTTGTAGCCTGCCACATTGCTATATGAACCTATTGTTTCTAGAAGCTTTTTGGTAGAATCTTTAGGGTCTTCTAAATATAGCATCTTGTCATCTGAAAAGAGTGAAAGCTTGATTTTCTCCTTTCCTAACTGAATGCCCTTGATATCTTTTTCTTGCTTAATCACTATTGCATGAACTTCCAGCTCTGTGTTGAAAAGAAGTAGTGAGAGAGGGCAGCCTTGTCCTGTGTCAGATATTAGAGGAAAGGCTTTTAGTTTATCTCCATTGAAAATAATATTTGCCATTGACTTGTGACAGATGGTCTTGACTATATTGAGAAAAGTTCCTTCCATTCCCATCTTGATAAGAGTTTTTTTTTTTATCAAGAATGGATATTGGATGTTACCGAATGCTTTCTCTGCATCTATTGAAATGATCATATGGTTTTACTTTTCATTTTGTTGATATGGTGTATTATGTTGATTTATTTAATTATGTTAAACCTTCCTTGTGGGCCCAGAGAGATAGCACAGAGGTGTTTGCCTTGCAAGCAGCCGTTCCAGGACCTAAGGTGGTTGGTTCAAATCCCGGTGTCCCATATGATCCCCCATGCCTGCCAGGAGCTATTTCTGAGCAGACAGCCAGGAGTAACCCCTGAGCACTGCCGGATGTGGCCCAAAAACCAGAAAAACAAAAACAAAAAAACCTTCCTTGCATTCCTGGAATGAATCCTGCTTAGTCGTGGTATATGACCTTCTTGATGAGGCATTAGATTCTATTTGCCAGGATTTCTCTGAGAAATCTTGCATCTGTATTCATTCAGGGATATTGGTCTGTAGTTTTCTTTTTTTGCTGTGTCTCTGTCTGGTTTTGGTATTAAGGTGATGTTATCTTCAAAAATACTATTTGGGAATGTTTTTGTTTCTTCAATTTTCTGAGAGAGCCTGAAAAGAATTGGTAGTATTTTCTCATGAAAGAATTCATTAGTGAATTCATCTGGGCATGAGTTTTTTTTTTTTTTGAAAGACTTTTGATTACCATTCCAATTTCATCAGTTTAGATATACTAGACCATCCTGCTTTAACTGTGGAAGATTAAAGAGTATAAGAATTTATACCAGATATATATCTCAGATGGATTTCTTCCAGATTCCCTTTTTTTTTATGGCATAGAGTTTCTCAAAGTAGTCTCTGATTACCCTTGGAATCTCTGCAGTATCTGCAGTGATCCCCCCCTTTTCATTTTTAATCCAGTATGTTAAATTTCTTTCTGTTTCTTTGTGTTGCCAAAGGTTTATCAATCTTGTTTATATTTCCCTTTTAGTACTGCTTTATCTGTGTCCCACAAATTCTGATAATTTTTGTCTTCATTTTTATTTGTTTCCAGGAATATTTTGATTTCCTCTTTGATTTTATCTCTAACCCACTGGTTATTCAGTAGTGAGTTGTTTCATTTCCAGGTATTAAAGTTTTTCTTTTGTGTCCCTTTTTAGTTCACTTCTAATTTCAGTGCTTGAAAAAAAATTATATATATGTATATATACTAGTCCACTTTCTTCCATTTCTCTTCCTAGTTGACCTATCATGGGGTGACAGGATGGTATTGAGGTCTCCCACTATTATTCTGAAAGAAGGCACAATACGAGACCAAACCTGAAAATTCTTAAATGTGAAAAGCTAGATTAAAAAAATGACACCATATAGCTCTATATGACTGAAAAGTTACTCAAATCTATTACAAAATGGGTGCAAGATCTATTATAAAAGTGGATAGCATCCTTAAACATCCCAGGCATATCTCTCTCCAAGTCTGATTAATAAATACTCTTTAAGGCAAGATTCTAACTTCTAAATTCTTTAACCAAGGTCTCTGTTACTATGCATCCTAAACCATACACTTGGTTTGGAAATCCACTCTTGCCATCTGGGTAGTACAATGACTCCTGATTAGAAAAAAAAAATTGAGTGAGGTAAAGTAGTTTACAAAAGAATTTGTTTAGATAAGAAAATTTTTCACAATTTTTGGAACTTCTTGCATTTTGTGATGTGCAAAAGGATAGGAATATGGAAAAATCTGACTGGTTTGAGAATGATGAATGCAGCAATTTAACCTATGAGACTTACAGCCAAGTCTCAATGGTAGTGATTCCTAGAAATTGTGAATTACAGTAACTAATTTAAAATTTCCTTATAATCCCTTTGACAAGGGCCACTAGGGCAGCCTCTCTATGTGTTAAGAAAATATTAATTCCCTCCCTCAAAGTAGAACTGGTAATGGTAACATCTCATTGTCTTAGATTGACATATTAGACTGTTGGGTTACTGCATCATATTCTACTCAGTATTTGTTCTCCACCCTAGGTGTGATCTGGTGTTAGATTACTAAATTTCTCCCTACTTAGTATTTGTTCTCCACCCTAAGGTGTAGTCTGGTTCTTGCTAATAAAAAGCCCGGGTTTCAGAAAAGCATTGCATTCACTCTCCAATCTTCCTCCACTAAACTGCCTTCCTTCTTAGGAGTGGAAGGCTGTGTGTTGGAATTCTTGGCTTGATGTTGAATTCCTGAACCCATTCTTAACCACTTTCACTGTGGAAATTATTTCCTGCATCAATGTTTGCTTCCATCTCTAAAGAGATGTTTGCATCTCTCTAGGTCCTGGTTTTGGAGGCTGAGGCTTTAATAACATTAAGCTACTTGTTGGCTTTATACAACAATGAAATTCTTTGACCTATTTCCATGTAAAACAGGCTGGAGTCAGTGTTGGTTTATAGAGTTTGGGAAATGTGGGACAAAGTTCCAATCG